>NW_020194714.1:1856769-1857800 GCF_003025115.1 Trichoderma citrinoviride | reverse complement strand
AAATATATATAATAAATATAAAATATATATAATAAGTATAAAATAAATATAATAAATATAAAATATATATAATAAATATAAAATATATAAAAACCTATATATTATATACTTTAAGAAAGTATTAAAGCTTATAATAAATAATATAATATTAAATAAAAAATTAAGTTTTTATTTTTATAAAATACTTTAATTTATTAAAATTAATATATAAACTTATATAAAAATATACTAGCTTATATTAAATTAAAGAAATAATAAGATAATAGCTTAATATATAAATTATATCTTTTATTTTTAATATAAATTTATAATATTTTTAATATTATAAACTTTAAATAATATTATAATAAAAATAAATATCTTATTAAACTTATAAATTCCCTTTTTATACTTAAAGAAATATATAAAATTAAATATATTATTATATATAAATATTATAAAAAGTATAAATTTTATATAATTAAATAAAAAGATAATTTAAGAAAATAATTAATAATTAGAAAAGTTTAATTTTATAAATAATTAGTTTATATAAAATTATAAATAATAGCTTTATATTAAAATAGTATTATAATAAAAAAAATAAAGTTAAAAGTAAAATTTAAAATATAAACTTTAATAAAAATATAAAATAAAAGTAAAAATATAAATTATAAACTTAAATAATAATATAAAATAAAAGTAAAAATATAAATTATAAATAATAATATTATAATAAAATCTTTATAAAATCTAATTATAAATATAAAAATATAAATATAAATAATAAATTAAAATAATAAATATTATAATAATAAAAAAATAATTATAAAAAACTAATAATATTATAAAAAAATATTAATATAAGCTAAATATTAAATTCTTATTAAACTCTTTTATTAAATATACTTAATAATATATATTTTTAAAAATATTAATTAAATAAATTACTTTAGCTATTATATTTATTATATTTATTATATTTATTATATTTATTATATTTATTATATTTATTATATTTATTATATTTATTATATTTATTATATTTATTA
>NW_020194714.1:1775932-1855514 GCF_003025115.1 Trichoderma citrinoviride | reverse complement strand
AAAAGTAAATATAATATATTATAAGTTTATTAATAATAATATAAAACTTTATAAAGTAATTATAAAAAATATTAATATTTTTTAAAAAAGCTTAAAAAAAGAAAAATATATATATATTATAAATTATATTTTTAAAGTATTATATATACTTTTTTATATTTATTTAATAATAAATTATTATTATTAAAGTATTAATTTTAAAATATTAAAATTATATTTTATATATTATATAAATATTATAAATATATTAAGATATTATTATAAAAAAATAAATATATATTAAAAAAAGAAATAGAAAAAAATAAAGCTATAAATAGCTAAAAAGGTTAATAAATTACTTTTAAAAAGTAAAGCTTTAATTATATTTAAGAATTATATATTATAATAAGTATATTATAAATTCTTTTATATTTATTATAAATTAATAACTATAAGCCTTAACTTTATACTTAACTTTATTAATTATATAAAAAATATTAAAAGCTAATTAAGTTAAAAGTTATAACTTAAGCTTAAAAATTTAAATAATTTAATTTTAAATAAAAAGTTAACTTAATTTAAAAATAAACAGTATTAATAAGAAAATTAATCTTAATAAAATAAAGAAAATAATTTAAGCTTTTAGCTAAATAAAAAATACTTAAATACTTTTTATAAATTATTTATATTTTAATAATATAAGTTTAAAAATAATTAAAAATAAAAATAAAATAATAAATAATTAAATATTTATTAAATCTTAATTATTAAAAAGTATAGCTTTTTATAAACTTATAATTAATTTATAAAAAGTATATAAAATTAAAAAAATATAATTTATAATTTTTTTATTAAAACTATATTATATATATTTTAATAAAATAGCTAATAATAAATTAATAAAAAAACTTAAAAAAAATAAAAATCTTTTTAATACTTTTTAATAAAAATAAATAAAATTACTATATTATTATTATATTAAGTATTATATATATTATTAATATAAAACCTATTTATATTTAAGTTAATAATAAAGTTATAATAAAGCTAAAAATAAAAATTATTAAATTAAAATAATAAGAAAAGTATAATAAAAATATATAGTATTTTAAATAATTTTTTTTATTAAGTATTATTAATATATTTTTTAATAAGATTTTTATTTTTATTTATATTTATTATTATAAAAACTTATAATATAAAAGTCCTTTTTAAAAATATTTTTTTTTAAAATAAAGTAAAAGTTATAATAAAAATATTATAATTATAAAAAAGTATTATAAAGTAAAAGTAATAATAATTAAAAAGTAAGAAAAAAATACTTTATAAAGTTTAAAAAAAAATTAAAAACTTTTTATATATATTAAAAAATATTTATAAAGAATTTAATTAATAAATAAATAAAATAAAACTATATTTACTTATAATTTAAAATAAAAAATCTAATATTATTATTTAAATAAATATAATATTAATAAATAAAAATATTAAAATATTATTAAAAAAGAAAAATAACTTATTATAAAGCTTAATATAAAAAGCTTATAAATATTAAATAAATTTAATATAATTTTATTATTAAAGGCTTATAGCTTTAGCTTAAAAGAATTATAGCTTTATAATATATTTATAAGTATAAAAAAGTAAATAACCTATACCTTTATAAAGAGTTTAAAAATAAATATAATTAACCTTTAACTTTTATATTTAATATAAATTTATAATTTAATTAATATAATTAAAGTTATACTTTATTAAGAATTTTTTATAATTTAAATTCTTTTTACTTTTTATTACTTTTAAATACCTTTAATATTATAATAAGAAATTAAAATAAATATTTAAAAAATACTAGTATTTTAATTATTATAATTTTATATATTTCTTTTTTAAAACTTATTTTAATTAATTATTTAAGCTATAAATTTAAATTAACTTTAATATAAGATTTTTTATTAAATATAAAATATATATTAATATACTTATATCTTTATATTATTTATATAAGTAAAATATTAAAATCTTAATTTTATTTTATAATTTTAACTTATTATTAAGAAATACTTATTTAAAACTTTTAATATTTTAATATAAAAAAATATATAGTTAAATATTTAAAAATAAATATTTTAAAAATATTTTATATAAATTTAGTATAATTTTACTAAAATATATTTTTTATATATTTTATTTATTTTTATAAAAGTATTTTATAATTATTATAAATATTAATAATTTTTAAAGTTATTAAGTATATATATTATATTTATTTAAATATAAATTTTTATTTATTTAAATAAAAGGACTTTAAATTTTTTTATAAATTTATATAGCTTTTATTAAGCTATATAAGTTAATTATTACTTAAAAAGTAAAAAATATATTAGTTAAATAATAATAATTTTATAAATATTTTATTATATACTTTTTAATTTATATATAATTTAATTTTTTAAATTTAAAATAAAATTATATTAATTAAAATACTAAGAGTTTATAACTTAATATTTAGAAATTTTAAAAAAATAAATATAATTATATATTATATATAACTTTAATATAATTTTTATTATAATAAAATATTTAAGTATTTAGTAAATTACCTTTCTCTATTAGTAATAATAAACTTGCCTGTCTCTACTCTAAATTTCCATCCATCCCGTTTCAGAGCAGCAGCTACAGCTTTCCGAAGTGGTGATACCCCCCTGGTACTATGGTGGCCTACTCCTGTTATAATAGTGAGGCTTTGCTCTGGAAGTTGCTGTTCTCGTGATTTACGTAGGGCCTGCCACCAATCTACAGTACGTTGACGAGCGATTCGAACTCCATCAATAACAGAAACGCCATGCAAATCAACTGTTGTATCAGTACTTTGTTGATTCACACGTACGTCTGCTGCGGCTGATGTTAACTCCTGAGCACGCCTGGCATGTTCGCGAGCTTCTTGTGCATAATAGCCCGCTGCTTGCCGATAGAGCGGATTTGATGATCCCCGTCGATAGAGACTTGCCGCAGATGCTATGGCATCCTGTCTTTGCTTCTGTAGTGAGCTTGATGTCTGCAGTATCCGAGTGAGATCAACATCTGTCTTTGCCATTGGGTTTGGCCGCTGGGAAGCCCCTCTTCTGTCCGCTGGCTTATTGGTAGCCATGTCTGTCAGCCCTTCGATATCCTCGTGTGGTAGCGGTGTCAACCGATAACCCAAATCGAGTTTCCGATTCATTGACTTCTTCGTGAAATATGAGTTGGCCAACGCCGCAAGGTCTAGAGAATGTGCAGACGTCGGTCCAGTTATTTGAATGATGACTGCCAGATAGTCTTCCGGAACATTGCGATATTTTTGCCTGAGGTCGCCCACTGCCTTCTTCTCTCCACTCGTTAGAGGCTTGAGGTCTTGTATGAGGTGCTGATCCAGAATTCCAATCACAGTTGCACTTTTGGAATTTCCGTTCTCAGCATACATAATAGAGACCTCTTCTGTGGACATGTGCAACCGCTCTGCTATATAGGCAATGGCTGCCGGAGCTGTAGTACATTAGTACCGCAAGTCATTGGTAATAGATGAGCCGACAACTCACTTCTCGCCCGATTGGGATCGCCCAAACTGGCCTCATTCTTCTGCTTGTCGTACCCAGTTCGCTGACCGGTCTTGCTGGCAGGCTGTGGTCCAAATTCGTGGTTGTCGAGCGGTGCATTTGCCGAGGCGGGCTGTTGAGTAGATTGAAGGTATTGTACGCTAAGTAAGGTGTCCAACGCAGCAGCAACAACACCATTTGCGTCAACGAGGGCTTGTCGAATATCAAGACTCTTTACCTCGGGGAATAGAGCCTGGAGCTGTGCCACGTCGCTTTCAATTGACTCAGCCTTGGTCAATTCTCCATCCACGGTACTGCTAGCGTTGAAAGGTGATAGAGCCGCGATTTCATCGTCATTCGACCTTGCGTCTGGGATCTCACGATTGCCCTGGCTGACCTCTGGTGTAGGGGCCTTATCATCTATCGTAGATAGGTCATTATGCCCCATATATCCAAAAACACCTTCGGGATCCAGACTACTGGCTTCCTCAATGGCTGCATGTTGTGCGAGGCTGTCCAAAATGGAACGAGCTCCCTCGTAGCCGGTTACAGTGGAGAGGTCATAGTCACCCGCGATGGCAACGATAAGAGAATCATCCAGCGAAGAGCGGAATGAATCCTAGTAAGCGAGGTGTTAGCATCATATGAAAGAATCTGTCGTATGACAGAGAGCTACATTAAGGAGCGTAATAGGGAAGGTGATGAGGGGTAAACGGAAGAAAGAACGAGGAGGGAGGGAAAGAGGGAAGAACACCTACCAGTAGTTGTTGGAGATGTGAAGACCCAGTGGTTTCGCTCATTGGGGACAAGACAAGGCATACTAGGTAATGTAGTAAGGTATTGAAGGGATAGACTGAGTAAGCCTACTATTTTGGTAATATTCGTGCATCGACTGCTCGTATGCGAGGCAGTAGGTGAGTTCTAGTACTTTCTTTAACTTGCTTTTATTCTCTTAGGTTAAGTAATTTTATTTACTATTCTTCTTCTTAATATATAAATGAGGATAAATAGTAATATAAATAAATAAATAAATAAATAAATAAATAAATAAATAAATAAATAAATAAATAAATAAATAAATAAATAAATAAATAAATTCTTTTATTAAAATAAAAAAGTTAAATCTCTTAAATTTTATAATATATATTAAGTATATATATATATTTATATTTTCTTAAGAATATAAAAGTTATATATAAATTATTTACTTATATAAAGAAATTAAGTTAATAAAATATTATTTTAATTAAATTTATTTATAAATAAAGAAATTATATTATTCTTAAATATATTAATATAAAAGTATATAATTAATTATAAATATAATATATTATATTTTATAAGTATATAAATTTTAATTTTATTATATTATAATTTTAATTATAATTAGTTTATAATTAATTTTTAAATTTAAGATAAATAATAAATATATAAGTATATATATATAAGTATTATAAAGTTATATTATTAAATTCTTTTTAAATTAATTATATATAAATATTAAGATTTATATTTATATATAATTTATTTAAATATAATAATAAGTTTTTTATAATAATTATTCCTTTTTTAAAATAAGTAAGTACCTACTGTTATATATTAAAATAACCAATGCTTAATATATTCTAGAGCACTCCTATTCTCTAGAGGGAAAAGTGGACACTGTAACCTGGCTGTCACCTTACTGCATCTAAAGGGATAGTACTGCGCCTAATCATATTACCTAACTCCTCGTTCGGCTCTAGCTGCAAATTAAATCTCCGTCATACATTTTTGCCGTCCCAAACAACATCTCAACACCTTCACACGCCACACTCTGTCAAGCACACAACAGGGCCGTATCTATCTATTCATCACGTCTTAAGACCAATTCTTCTTTCTCTTGCAAATCAAAATGTCTCGCGGCGGCACTACTTTATATGTCACAGGCTTCAGCCACGGCACCCGCGCCCGCGACCTCGCCTACGAATTCGAACGGTATGTCAACCACGCCACGCCCACGCCTTCGTCCTCGTCGTCCTCGTCCTCGCCCTCGTCCGCGCCTCGTCTTGTACCGCAATGAGGAATCCTTTCGGTCGACAGATTTGATACCACGTCGATGTCGATGCCCTCGCAGCCCTACCCCCCCGCTGACGCCTGAACCTACCTCTCCCTTTTTCCTGCCGCGTCGGCCAATGCGTTTCATCCATCATCTCGAGGTTGTTCTCTGTTTAGACGGATATTTGGATTGCACCGTCTTTCGCATGTGCAAATAGTCAATGCAAATCGCCGGAGACACGGCTACCCTAGCCACTGCGCTTTCCACGGCTGCGCTGTGATGGATTGGCTAACAGTGATCCTGTGATAGATACGGGCGCCTGGTTCGCTGCGACATCCCTGCGCCGCGATCGACTTCCAGTCGACTGTGAGTGCCACAGAAGACCCCCAGCTCCCTCCCCTCCCCTCTTAAACACATCACTGACAAGTACTAGGTTCGCTTTCGTGGAGTATGAGGATCGGCGTGATGCCGATGATGCGTACCATGAAATGCATAACAAACGCATCGGCCGAGATGATTTGTTGAAGATCGAGGTATGTGCAGTTCTTGGTTCACCACACTGTGTTACCATTAACGCGTGTCTAGTGGGCTCGAACGCCTCCATCAGCTTCTTGGCGATTTGAATCCGGGCGTGACCGTGATCGCCGCGGACCCCGATCTCCTCGCCGCGGACGGTCACCATCCCCTCGACGCAGTACTCGTGACTACTCCCCACGGAAAGACGAGCGTCGCGATCGCGACCGAGATTACGATCGCGATAGCCGAAGGGACCGTGACCGCTCTCGAAGTCCCGAGCACCGGTAGGTTGCCCAAGAGGCTGCCCAATCCTTTCGTGTACCTCAGGATATTGACATCCTTACGTCTGCAGTGACCGTGACCGCGATTTGAAAGAAGAGCGTGATGATCGTGATCGTAAGGAGAATGGAACCAACGGTGATGAAAGGAAAGGTACTGTGGACCCCTATCTTCACAGTCGAACTACGAACTACTCGCTTACACATTGGCAGCTGAGAGTCCTCTCCCCGCCCATGACGATCTAGATGTTGCTGAGTAGTAGAGGCCACCATTGTCGAAGCGTATGACGGCAGCGGACTGATGAACTTCATATTTAATCCTGTCCTTCCCGCCGACGCCGTTTTCTCACTTCAATCGTCTCTTCCCAATGCCCATTCCCGAGATTCGTCGATCTGAGTACGAGTACGGATGCATTCCTTGTGGGATAATGGGACGATGTGGTGTCGCCAGAACAGAACCTATGCCAGTTATGAGGTGTTTGAAGATGTGCCAGAATGGGATGCGATATTTTGGCGTTGTAACTAATAGCTTCTTAGTAATAAAACAAATTGTATTTGGTTTCAAAATATCTTCTCTTGTTAGTTATTTTAATGTGAAATATATACTAATTTTAATAATTTATATTTTTGTTATTAATATATATTCTAATATTACTTATATAATAAAATAACTAAATAAATAAATATATATATATCTTTTAGTGATATTTCTAAACATAAGTAATAATATAGCTTAAAATATTTTACATAAGTACTAAAACACCTACCTAAAGCTACATATGTAAGTAGTAGGTACGGGGGTACTCCGTACTCCTGACGTAGTTGTACCTGCCTCGGGAATACTCGCTATGGCTGTCGCATGGCAGGTATTGTGGCTGTGTGGGGTTTGGAAGGCTCAGCGCTGCGTCAGCGCTCTTTAAACCCCTCCTTAGCTGGTGGTTACCTAGAGCTACGTAGCTACTGTATTCCATTTGCCCAGCGACGCGCGGTTCCTTGACTTCCTCACACAAGCATCAACCATCCCAAGAAGGCTCATCACCGGTATCTCCCAGCATGAACGTCCTCAAGCTACAGAGGTACGTGAAGCTCTTCCCGTCGTCAGACCTCTCTAACGGAACACCAGGAAGTATCCTCAATTCCAGCAGAACGAGATCTTTCAGCTCTCCGACGCCTTCCAGCGGCTAGACGTTGAGGACCGAGGCTATCTCGACGAAGCAACTGCTATCAAGGCCACCCAGCAGAGTGAAAACCAGCCATACGATGTTGTTCGACAAGCCCTGAAGGAAGTTGATCTGGATTCTTCGCGACGAGTGGAGCTGGAGGACTATGTTGGCGTGAGTTGTGCCGTACCTCACTTTGCGCGCTTTCTAACGTTTGGTAGCTCATCGCTAAGCTGCGCGCCGGGTCGGTTGCCCAAAAACGCATCTCTACAGGTCCTGGCTCGGCGCAGCCTGGGCCTGGACCTGCCCAGGGTCATGCATCCAAGGGCAGCGTGAGTGGCAAGATCCAAGTGCAAGGCTCCAATGCGAACACCACACACACAATCAATGAAGATGAGAGGACCGAATTCACACGCCATATCAATGCGGTATTGGCTGGTGACCCGGATATTGGAAGCCGGCTCCCGTTTCCGACAGACACCTTTGAGATGTTTGATGAGTGTAAAGATGGATTGGTCCTTGCGAAGCTCATCAACGATAGCGTTCCCGACACTATCGACGAGCGAGTGCTGAACATTCCCGGACGGAAAACCCGAACTCTCAACGCCTTTCAGATGAGTGAGAACAACAACATCGTTATCGAATCATGCAAGGGTATTGGCTGCTCTGTTGTCAACATTGGAGCTGGGGACATCATTGAAGTTCGCGAGCATTTGATTCTGGGTCTCATTTGGCAGATCATCCGACGAGGGCTGTTAGGCAAAATCGATATCAAGCTGCACCCTGAGCTCTACAGGCTGCTGGAAGACGACGAAACTCTGGAACAGTTCTTGCGATTGCCCCCTGAACAGATCCTACTGCGCTGGTTCAACTATCACCTGAAAGCCGCCAATTGGCCTCGCAGGTTCGTATACACCCATCTCCCTTCACCGCAAGGCGTTTACTGAAGCTCTCTCTTCGCTTAGGGTCACGAACTTCTCTAGCGACGTGAAGGACAGCGAAAACTACGCCGTCCTGCTCGCACAGATAGGAGGCGAGTACGGCTGCACGCGAGCTCCGTTACAAACCAGAGATCTCTTGCAGAGAGCTGAGGAGGTTCTGCAAGAAGCGGATAAACTTGGGTGCCGCAAGTTCCTTACCCCCTCATCATTGGTTGCGGGTAACCCGAAACTCAACTTGGCATTCGTCGCTAACCTGTTCAACAACCATCCCGCGCTTGACCCTATCACCGAGGAAGAGAAACTGCAAGTGGAGGATTTTGATGCGGAAGGAGAACGAGAGGCAAGAGTCTTTACCCTATGGCTCAACAGCTTGGACGTGCAGCCACCTGTCGTGTCCTTCTTTGATGACCTGAGAGACGGATCAGTCCTTCTGCAAGCATATGACAAGGTCATCAAGGGGTCTGTGAACTGGCGCCACGTCAACAAAGCTCCCTCACACGGAGGCGAGATGCTCAGATTCAAGGCTGTGGAGAATACGAACTATGCCATAGAGCTCGGCAAACAAAACGGATTCTCCCTTGTGGGCATCCAAGGTGCAGACATCACTGACGGCCAAAGGACCTTGACGCTTGGGCTGGTATGGCAACTCATGCGAAAAGACATCACTCTGACGTTGTCCTCATTGGCCCAGAATCTCGGGAAGAGAGAGATTACCGACGCTGAAATGGTTAGGTGGGCCAATGATATGTCGAAGAAGGGCGGCCGCAATTCTTCTATCCGGTCCTTCAAAGACCCGGCGATTGGCACCGGCGTCTTCCTGTTGGACGTGCTGAATGGCATGAAGAGCAGCTACGTGGACTATGACCTCGTGACACCCGGTCGAACAGAAGAGGAAGCATATATGAATGCGAAGCTGAGCATCAGCATCGCCCGCAAGCTTGGCGCGACCATATGGCTTGTCCCGGAGGACATCTGCCAAGTTCGCAGTCGCTTGGTGACTACTTTCATCGGTAAGTTGATGTCGTTGCATGGGCTGTGGCCTGCTATGATTCAAGGTTGCTAACACGTGTGACAGGATCTTTGATGGCGGCTCATGGCAAGGTGTAGCTTCATTTGCTAGTTTCGTGGGGGTGCTTTAAAAACGATGATGTTAATTACCACTAAATATTAATCAAAATATACAAGTATATTATCTTCAAGAAGACAGCTTCACGTCCGTGATGGAATTGAGAAGTCTGGATGGGTAAACAGTCAGCATAGATTCAACACGCCTCGGTAGAGTAGGAGCCCCCTTACTGTAGATTGCGGTCCCTCATCTCGCGGTCCAGCGTATCAACTTGCTTGGCAGTCAACCTCACCTTGCTGAGCTGTTCGAAATGATAAGTTAGCCAAACGAAAATCCTCAACGCGCGTGTGAAATAGAAGGATGACGGGAAAGGCTGCTGTTTGCAAGGGGCTCTCGCACCAAAGCTAGTGCCGTGGAAGAGTGGTCGTTCTCCTCCTCACCTTCGGCTGCGTCACCTGCCGCATTGGCGTTGACGGCTCTGTTTGATTTGTACAAAGCGGCTTGAGCCTGTCGTGATGTTAGTGTCAGAGGGGGTGCAGAAGGAGGGTCGATTTGGAGTGACATGATAGGACCCCTTACCTCGGCCTCCGCCAGCTCGGCATCCTTGATTTTCAATTGAGCCAGCAGATGCTCGTATCTGTCATCTGCGTCTTCGAGCTTCTTCAAGAGTTGCTGGGCGCTCATCTCCGACTCCTTCACCTTCTTGTTGGCCTCCTCCAACAAGGCAGTCATGCTGTCATTCAAGTCGTTGTAATCCGCCTGAGCCGTCTTCTCCTTGATTTGCGACTGCATCCTCAAGTCCTCCAGTTCCTTGGACGTGTTTTCAAAGGTCTCCCTTGCGGCGGTGTACTTCTCCTCCATGCGGTAGAAGTCATCCCTGGCCGTCTTCAACTCAGCCTGACACGCCTGCAGATCTGCTTTGGCAGCGGCCAACGAATCCTGGAACGTCTTGGTAGTTGCGGCAAGTTCAGCCCTCAAATTGTTGATGGCTGCTGCATCAGGCCTCTTGACGGCATCCAGCTCGGCCAGTGCGGTCATGCGTTCCAACTTTTCCAGGGCAAGTTGTTGGCCGACGTCATCCGCTTCTGCTTGAACAGCAACCATCTGCTCTTGTGCCGCCTTCAAGGAGGCTTCAAGGGCTGCGTTCGTGTCAGCTTGCAGCGACAGTTGCTCTTCCAGGCTCGCGTTCTTGGCCTTGGAATCCTCCAGAGCGGCCTCCAGTTGCTTGTGCGCGGCCATGAGGTCCTCCAACTGCTGCCTCACCCGGAGCCCCTCCTCCTTCAAGGTATTCGTAGCCTCCGTATGCGCAGCGGCAACTTTTTCAACCTCGGCCGCATGTGTCGCCTGCAGCTCTCTCTTCAAAGACTCGAGCTCCTCTTGGCTGGCGGACTTGGTAGACTCCAGCTGGGTTGTTGCCTCTTCAAGTTCCTTCCGCAGCGCGGCCAACTCTGACGCGTGCTGGTTGGCGATTGCTGCCGCATGTGACTCATGGGTGGCGAGTAGCTGTTGTCTTTCCTCTTCGTGTACTCTCTTGAGGTCTTCCATCAACTTTTCATGTGAAGTTTGAAGTGTCTTGGAGTATTCAGCGGATGAAGCTTCACCATCAGCCAGTGCAAGGCGCAATTTCTCCTCGTATTGAGCCTTAATAGAGTCAAGCTCCTTGGCCTGGACATCCAAGGCTTCCGACTTGGCGGCTGTCAGCTCTTGAGTATGAAGGCTTCTGATGCTGGCCAGCTGTTCCTCGTGTTCCGATTCCTTGGCCTTGAGAGCGTTGACAGCCTGTAGTCGGCCCTCTTCGGACTCTGCCAGGGCCTTTGTGTGCTTCTCCGAATCCTCGGCCATGGCGGTCTGCAGTTCGTTATGCTGCTTTTCCAATTCCTCGAAACGGCGTTTGAAGAAGGCATCACCGCGGAGACTTTCGATCTCGTTTTCGTAGTCTTGCGAAACCTGCTTCAAGCGCTCGTCGTGCATGGCCTTCAAACCAGAAACCTCATCATCCTTGGCAGACAAGGTAGCTTTCAAGTCCGCGATTGTGCCCTGCAGCTCAGTTTCCGCTTTGCGAGCCGATTCGAGCTCCGCATCTCGTTGGGCCAAGTCGCCCTGGATCTTGGTGGCCAATGCCCTGTCGCTCTCCGCGTTGGCCTCTGCAGTCTTGATGGCCTCCTCCGATGCTGCAAGCCGAGATTTGAATTCGAGGATTTCATTCTCGAGGTCGGAAAGCTTGCCTGTCAGCGCATCACGCTCAGACTTGACCGACTCGATGATGGATTCCAATTCATTCTTGGAAGCGGTCAGTTCATCGACCTGCTGTTGGAGGCTTTGAACGGTGGCCTCCAAGGTTGATCGCAGATCCGCAGCTGCTGTGTCTGACTCTGATTGATCGGAAACGGAGGCTTGGAGCTTCTCAACCTGGGCGGCGTAATCACGTATGGTCTGCTCGTACTGATCCTCCGTGGCCTTGAGCTTCTCCTGACTTTCGAGCCTCAAGCTTTCAAGCTCTTTCTGCAAAGAATCGAGAGCCTCTCCGCCTTGATCTTTGCCCCGGACGGCCTCGGCGAGCTCCGCGTCCACGGCCCGGAGCTTCTCGGCCTTCTCCAGCAGCTGAGCTTCTAGATCGCGTATGATGGCATCGTAATCAGTTTTCGGGTCATCTGGCGCATCCTGCTGCTCAGCCTTGGACTCGTCGTCGGCTTGCTGGCCATCGCCTTCCAGTTTGTGCCGAAGTTCAGCCACCGTTGTTTCAAAAGAAGTCAGCTCGACTTTGAGGGATTCAATCTCCTTGTCTTTGTCGGCCAGCTTGGACGTTAATTCGTCGAGAAGCTTGGGACTGTCGATGTGCGCCTCGGATCGAACCGAGGTTCGTGTGGATGGACGTGAGGCCGAGGTTACTATGCTTGGTGCGGATGGTCTCTTTCGCGCATCGGCGGCGGCATTGGACGAGGCAGTCCCTCGAGTCACGCCGGCTGCCCTAGTCGCGGATGGCGAGTCGGAGGTCCCCGGTTTGGCCCGCTGGGCGACTGGCTTCGGGCTGGCCGCACCAACACCCACAGTAGACCGACGGGCCGCCACGGCGCTGGCTGAAGGGCCGGTCTTCTTGTCTGCCCCAACTCCTGCCGAGCCTGTGACTATGGCACTCTCCCTCCGCGCGGATCTTGCGGTAGGTTTCTGGTCATCGTCCGCCCCACCGACGCTGGGAGCGCTTCGATGTCCTATATTGGACGTCGAAGCGGTGGATCGATGTACAGAGGTAGACGAACGTGTGGGTTTGTTCACAGTGGCGGAAGTTCGCGCGCCAGTCCGGGCGACAGTCGAAGTAGCGGTCGCGCTGGCATAGCGAGCGGAGGCCCTTCCAGCCGAGGCCTGGGTAGAGCCAGTAGCCTTCTCGGCAGCGTGCGACTCAGCAGGTTCTTTGGTAGGGGCGGCGCCTCCATCGGCAGGTTGAGCCACGCTTGCCATCTCGCTTTCAGGCATCGCGGTATGAGTATGTGTTGCTGCGCGACTTGTCAGCAGAGCTCGGGCAAGACGCGACCGGCGGCACACAGACCTACTTTGGGAGCAAGCGCCTCGTTGATGGTATGTTGATTCGTCTATACAGTCATAACATGCGTGATCGTGGTCGCGTGAAAGTAACCCGAACGAGCCTGTCCTGAAGTCTCGCGCTACAGCAAGAAACGCGCTCGCGTTTTCAGGGTCGTTCAGGCCGCGAGAAGGAGAGCAAGAAGAAGAAGAAGAAGAAAAAGAAGGAGAGGAAGAATAAGAAGAAAAAGACGAACCGGCAACGTCGAATCAGCGCCTACATACCATGCACATACCTATATATATGTGAGCTTGGGGAGCAGTAAAAGGGGCATGAGCTAGCCCCACCGTCTCCCCGCCAGCCCCCCCTCCAGGATAAATCTGCAGAGAGCGTGTTCACCGATAGATTTGGTCAAAGGAGCTAAGGCACGAGATGCCCACATGCAGTACGGACCTCAGCTATTACTAGACTGCTGCAGTACTGCTATTAGGCCGTGATCCAGAACGGCTAATTAGCCAGCGTGGCTAATTAGCTAGGTATATCTAGCAGGCAAATTTAGTAAAGACACTACCTCTTATACCCTATAACCCTAGTTAGACTGCTTAACTATAACTATTAATAGCCTAGCTACTAGTCTTATAAGGCTTTATAGTTAAAATCTAACTTCCTTATAAGGCTAATATTTTAATATACTATATTTATAATAAAAATGCACTTATTATTATTAATTTTTAAGTTACTATAAGCTAAATAATAAATAGTATATTATAGCCTAACTTATAAAGGCCTTTAAATTAGTAAATAAATAACTAGATGCTATTATATCTTAGTTTTTTTTATTAAGGTAAAGGTTACTAATAACTTAAATTTAAATAAAAGCTTAGTACTTTAAGATATATAAAGGAAGATTTTAAATAATATAAAAACACACTGCTTAAAGTGTATTTAAGAATTAAAAATATTAGAAAATAAGTATTAAAATATAAAAAAGTTCTAGTAAGTATTTAAAAAAGCTAAGGCCTTATTAAGCATAACTTATAACCTTAAGACTAGCTAACTTTTAATAAATAAGTAAAATAAAGATATAATAATTATAAAGTATTATCCTTATAGCTATAAGGTTATTTAAAATAGCCTCTTTATTAGTAAGTATATAATAATTAAAAGCTAGAAGATAATATTTATAAGTAACTTTCCTACTACTTAAAATATTTAAGAACTAGGCGAATTTAATAACCTGCTAATTATAGCTAGCTAAAATAGTATTTTAAAAGGTATTAGCATTCTAGAGCTATTTAATAAAGAAGATAATAATATGCCTTTAGTATTAAATAAAGATATTAATAATAATTTACTAGCTATAAACCTTATTAATAATAATAATATACTATAAATAATAATACTAGCTATATAGTAGTTATTATTATTATTATTAATACTAATACTAATGCCTTTATTATTATTACTAATACTATTATTTATAGCTAAAAGTATAGTAATAAAAAGAAAAAAGCTTATAAAAAGAGATAATAAAGTTAGTAAGTTAAATAAGCTTATAGCTGCCTTAGCAGCCTAGAATTTAAGGCCTTATAAGTATATTATTATTATATACTTAGCAGTTAGCTTAAAAATAATTAAAAATGCCTTTAAAAGTATATATACTCTTATTAAAGATTATAGTATAGAATTTATACTTAAAGTAGTATAATAAATAGCTTATAATTTAATAAATATATTAATATAGAATTTATTATTATTATAAAAGGTAAAGGATATATTTTTAATTAGAAAGTTTAAGCTAGATTCTTAATATTTTTATAAATAGCTTTAAAATATAAACTTAAAGTATAAAGCTATCTTTTTTCTAGAAAAATAATAATATATTTACTTTATCTTAAATAAAATTTCCTTACTAAAAGCTATTTTTATTATCTTTAATACTAATATTATTATTATTATTATCTTCTTTTTCTTTATTATTATTATTATTAATATAATCTTAATATACTGCCTAGGCCTTTTTTATAATATAATTTTACTATTAAATGCTATTTAATAATAGTAAAATAAAATCTATATACTTATAGGCTTAAGTAAAGAAAAGTTATTCTTTTTTTATTAACTTAGATTTATTAAGCTAATGCTATTTATTAAGAAGTATGCCTTTAAGTTTAATAAAGTTAAAAAGCCTAGTAATTATATAAATAATTAATATTTATATTATAAAGTTATATTTAATAATATTATAATAAATTATCTTCTATTTCTGCTTATACTAGCTAAAGACTCTCTTAACCTTAATTTAAAGTTAAGAATGCTATAAGTTATAAAGCTTTTTTATTATTATTAGCTTTTAGCTAGTATTTTCTTAATTATTAAGATAATAATAAGTTTAGCTAAAGGGTATTATAATTCTAGATTTTAATATAAAGCTAGTATTATTAAAATAATATTTACTAATTAAAATCCTAAAAGATTTTATTATTACTTATAGTAAAAGTAATAAATTTAATATAAATCCCTTAGTGCTAGTAAGTATATAGTAAAATAGGCTATTAAAGATAATATAAGTAAGTATATTCTAGGCTATATTATTCTTTTATAATTAATATCTTTACTAACTTATAAAAGGGATATATACTAAGATTAAGGTACTATTAATTATACTTATAGTGCTATTAAAGCCCTTATTTTTCCTTTTAAGTTTAATAGTTAAGGAGATATATAATAAATTTAATAACTAAATAAAAGATATATATAAATACTATATAGGATAGATTAACTTATAAAATAACTATAATATACTTAACTATAATATATAAAAGTAAAAGGCAGTATTCCTTTAAGGCTTATTAAATATATAGATTTAGAGAAATACTATAACCTTATATTTAAGAGGTTACTGCTAACTCTTATTAACCTTTATATTTATATAAAGCTAATTATAAAGGCTAAAAAATATATCTTTTTTTATATAAAATAGGTTATAAAATATTATTTTAAAAAGCTTAAGGAGTTCTTTATAATAAAGCTATAAATTTAATAAAATAAAAAACTAGCTTTCTCTTACTAAATAAGCCTTTTAACACTACTTAACCTATATAAAGATATATACCTATATAATAATAGCTATATTAAGGTTATTATTATTATTATTATTATTATAAATAATATCTTTTAGCAGCTGCTAGACTATAGTAAGTAGTAAATTATCTAGAGTTATTATTTTAATAAACTAGCTAGTATTAACTAATTTAAATTAAATAGTATTAGCTAGCTTATTAAAAATTAGTTAATATTAATAAAATTCCCTTATTTAACTAGTAACTATATCTATTATAAGCATTTTAGCAGCCTCTGCAAGTGTAATATATTATAAACTAGGGTTGCAGCTAGTTTATTATCCTAGAACTTAAATTATGCAATTTCCTATACTAAAAAGGGTATAGTAGTTCTTTTTATGCTGGCTAATCAGCCGGCTGGTTTTAAATCAGCCGTTCTAGATCACGGCCTTAGGGACGTAAGCTATCTGCTCAGGATAAGTCAGTCGCCAAGATATACAGTTACCTGATGCTATGGGGTTCTCCTTGATTGACGAACCGACTACAGGAACAGCGTACCAGTATCCGTCTCGCCTGCTTGCCATGTGCATGCATGTAGTCTAAAGGCGGATATACCTACTAGCAGCTTACTAGTACTACTATCACACAGGAGACTGCCTGGCAGTACCTTACGTAGATAGTAAGTACGACTCTGTACCCTTTCCACCTTGCGATCCGTGGAAGACGACGGGACAGCAGTCCTACTTACGGCAGTCCTTGCAATAGCTGCATTTCTTTGCTTACCCAAGTGCTTTGATGGCACTTCTGAGACTGGCTGCTAATGTAGAATGCTACGGGGGTCGCGGGAGGCAGAGGCACTATGCAGAGGCAAATACCGCTTTTGTGATGTGATGGGTTCCTGGCAGAGATGTAGCGCCTTGGACGAATGGTAGACCGAGATAACAACACACCAGAATTGTCGAGGTATCACACTCACAACTCACCACGCCCAAAAAAGCTTCTAAACATATACCTACTCCCGACCTACTTAACATCTTGCTTATCACATGTCGGAGAGCCGAGCGGATAGCTGGAATACCTCCAGCACGTAGTATGGGCATCTTGTGATAGTACTAGGTACTGCTTTCCAGGCAAGCGGTTCTCCAAAAGACGGAGATCGCAGGGTGAGTAACGCATACGAAGCAGCAATACGAGCACCATCGCATGGCGGCTTGTCCGCTGGTCCATGTGTGTATCTCGCACATTTGTGTGTGGATATTCTGACGTCCCGGATGAGTAAGGCGTACCTGGCCACCTTGTCGCTCGTCGCTCATAATGACTAATTGCCCCACTGTCTGACCGTTGCGCGCAAGCAACCTCCAACAATCGTCCAATTTGCTGGGGCAGACACCTGCTTACCTTGGCTCCAACTCCCCTCGGCCATGCTCCAGTAACAAACAAGTGGCAGGCAATCTCCAACGGCTCTGGTTCCCTCTCTGGCCTCTCTGGTCAGCCTGTCTGCATCCGTTCCGCGTCTCAGATGAGGAGCAGCCGGGCGCATCGCCAACAAGCGGCGCAGGACACGACGTGCGTCTGCTCGGCTGGGCTCGATATCGCTTAGGCCCATCCGTTATACTTCGCACTCGTGCTCTCTGATTCGTACTACGACTACGGACGTACTTGTCGTCTTCGCAAATTGCCACGCCTCCATACCTCCATACCTTGATACCGACCGTGCCTTGCCACGGTGCCCGTCCCTCCTCCATACCTCCAACTCCACGAGTCCTCCGCGAATCCATCCCGACGCTTCTTGACCTCCGAGTTTCTTATCCTCTTATCTCGTGCTCCTGCCTAGCTCGCTCGTGCTTGCCCTCCTGATGGCGTAGTTTGGGCATGGCAGAACAAACCACGGCAACCGACCACGAAGTGCGACTTCCCGCGGCATCTCCCTCGCCCACTGCCTCGACTGCTGTATCCGCCGCTGCGAGGCCTGTAACGGCCACTGTTCAAAGGTATGAAATCAACCTCCGGTGCTGGAGCCTGAAGCTCAGTTGCCCGGCCAGTGCAGCCACTCGGACTGCTCGACCTCGCACTGATCAAATGACATCAAAGTTGGATCGAATTTGACGCAAGCCCTCCTCTGCCCTCCCAACAGCACCTGATACCCGTCCTGCGAAGCTCTGCCTAGCCTTACTGAACCTCTGCTCTCTGCCTCTGCTCTCTGCCTCTGCTCTCTGCCTCTGCCTCTGCACCATCCAGCCCCGGCCCAGTGCTGCCATACCTACCTGCCTTGGGTAGTGCCGTGGTGGATGAGGTACTTCCTCTGCACGCCGGAGCCTCCATCCCCAGATCTCACCACGCCTTGTCACCCTGCCCTCGCATAGACCAGCCGCCAGTGCCTCATTCACTCACTGGCCTGGGCCCCTTCACGCACGACAAGCGCCGCTTCCACGTCTCCTGGGCACCTGACAGCGCTGCCGGCGTCGCTGCCATCTGCTGGAGCAGGATTCCCGACTCGTCCCCTCCCCCGCAACCCCTTCCATCCCCATCCTCTCCCTGCCTGCACCTTTGGGCACGAGCAAGCAGTCTTCTCGGCAAGTTTCTCATGTCTCCCAGAATAACTAGATCTTCTGCCCGCCAAGCAGCGAGCCAGGCGGCTCGAGCTCCTGCTGCATCACCTGCCTCTGCCGCAGCATTGCCAGAGCCCTCGCCTCCAACTGCTCCCCCAGCGTCGCTATCCCGGAAGCGAAAAGTTTCGAGCGCCGAGAAGAGCCTTGCGACTGGACCACAACCTAGCTCTTCGGTTCGACGGTCCAAGAGACAGAAGATTCCTGAAGCTGCTGTACCACCATCAGAACCCGTAGAAACCCCGTCCCGCTCAACCGTGCCGCGAAATCGGAGGCTTCCAGTGGACATGGATGGCACTGAGTTAGTCAGAAGCTCATTTCTCTCGGAGACGGCGCTAACCTGTGAGAGTAGGGTGCCTGTTATAGCTACCGCTATGGAGACGTCTCCCAGTCACGTTGCTGGCAGCCGAAGATCAGCTCGAAGCAAACGAACCTCCACTCAGTCTCAAGGTCCGTATCTACATTTCACTGCACACACCAGCTTCCTCTATCCCGGAGCCGGAGAAGAGTCCTTACTGACTAATTGATTGCCACATAAAAGCTACCGCCACCTCAATGCCCCATGGTCGAGACTTGCAGCCATTCACAGGTAATGTTTCCGATGAGGATGCTACCATGAGCGGCATGGGCGAAAACAGAGAGGAGGACGCCTCGCTGCCGCCGCGAAAGGAAGAGGCTGGGCCGAAGAAGGGCAAAGTCGACGGCCACGCAGAAGAAGACGACGATACCAGAGGCGGCCGCACGACTTCCATCGAGCACTCTTCATACAACGACGACGATGAGGAAGACGACGACGAGCATGATGACGACGAAGCGGATGAGCACGAAGACGACGAAGATGAAGAAGAGGACGAAGAGGACGAAGACGAAGACGACGACGAGAACGACGACGATCCCTTTGGGGCATACGGGGGCCCGGGAGACCACGACTCCAGCCTTTCTAGTACTCTGCGAGCGTTAACCGGCATGATGACTGGGCTGTCGAGTCGACTTCGGGAGCTCCTGAGCAGTCTGCGTAGTGATGATTCGTCAACCCAGGTGGTTGCCCTGCAAGAGCTGTCCGAGATTTTCTTAGTGTCCAATGAAGATAATCTGTCGGGTCACTTTTCCCCCGACGCATTCGTCAAGGAGCTCGTTCAGCTCATGACCAAGGAAGAGAGCCCAGAGATCATGCTCCTGGCCTGTCGCTGCCTTGCAAATCTTATGGAGGCTCTACCAGCGAGCATTGCAAACGTTGTATATGGTAACGCCGTCCCAGTCCTCTGCCAGAAGCTGCTAGAGATCTCCTTCATAGACTTGGCCGAACAAGCTCTGAGCACGCTCGAGAAGATCTCCACCGAGTATCCTTCCAGCATTGTCCGCGAAGGGGGACTCACGGCGTGTTTATCCTACCTTGACTTCTTTGCGACTAGCACTCAGCGAACAGCTGTTACGACTGCAGCCAACTGCTGTCGGAACATCCCGGACGACTCGTTCCCCGTTGTCAAGGATGTCATGCCAACCCTTCTCAATGTTCTGAACAGCAACGATCAGCGAGTTGTCGAACAAGCATCCCTGTGCGTTTCCGGCATCGTCGAAAGCTTCAAATACCATCCGTCGAAGCTCGAGGAGCTGATCAGCGTCGGCCTGCTGCGAGCCATATTGCGCCTTCTCGTCCCCGGGACTACCAATCTCATTGGCCCGAACATACACACTCAGTTTCTCCGTGTGCTTGCATTTACCGCTAGGGCGAGCCCCAGACTTTCCTCTGAGCTTTTCAAATTGAACGTCGTCGAGACGCTCTACCAAATCTTGACGGGCGTCTCTCCTCCGACGGGCACGGAAGACGTGGCGTCCAAACTGGACAGCGTGGTTGTGATGCAGGCACTCATTCATCGACCTCGCGAGCAGATTGTGGAAGCCCTCAACGTTATATGCGAGCTACTGCCTGGCTTACCTCGCAATGCGGGAGTCGCAGGGGGGGACTTTATGGAATTGCATGATGCGATTGAGCCGACTACGCCGTCTTCTTTGGGTGGCAGATGCAACCCAACTCACAACGACCGTCGACTTGAACTTCTCGAGGACTGCAAGGACCAAGTCCGCCGCTTCGTCCTCATCATATTTCCAACTTTGACGGACGCCTACTCCAGCACAATCAACCTCAACGTCCGTCAGAAAGTCTTGACCGCCCAGATAAAGATGCTCTCCAATCTGGACGAGAGTCTGCTCGCGGAAGCACTGGCGCCAGTGCCCTATGCCTCCTTTCTGGCGTCGATTTTGTCGCAAGAGGACCATCCTTCCTTGGTCATTTTAGGCCTTCAAGCGACGGAGTTGCTCCTGACACGCCTCGGTAGCGTTTATCGGTATCAGCTCTATCGCGAAGGTGTGATACTTGAAATCCAAAAACTTGCCAAGGGCGATGGCCAGCCTACCGCAAAGGAGAATCTTTCCAAGCCGAAGAATGCGTCTCAAAGACCGAGCTTGCATGATACTGGTGGTAGCAGCACGCCATCATCAGGACACGAATCTGACGACCATGAGAATGACGAGGAAGAGATCGAGGATGAAGCCGATGCCACTGCCGCTCATGAGCACCATTCTCCTGGCGGTGGTGACGATGAAGACGTCGATAATGAGCTCAATGCTAGTGACGCATCGTCTGCCAGCTCCCGTGGCTCATCGATGTCCCTGGATGCCGCGTCTCTTCCCTATGTTTCCAATATCCAACTGATGAAGTCTCGCATTGTTACCATCGCCAAAAGATTCTTGGATGTCCACGAGAAGGACGGTCACAGCCAGGACATGCGAATGAGGGCCACGCAGATACTCGACACTTTATCCCACCTGGCAGAGGAGCTCGAGGCCTTCTATTTGACACGCACATCCAAATTCTACTCTCCGGAAACGGGGCGGATGCTCTTCTCCAAGCTGGCGTCTTACTTTGATATCGACATCCTGGAAAGCATCACCAGTGCAGAGCTTCTGGCTTCTGGCCTGGTGAGAGTCCTGCTCGCAGTCTTCAGCAATCCCGATGAAGCGCTGGCGCATTCTGCCCAAGCAAGCTTTCTGGAGGTGTTTATGAGTCCTGCAATGAAGTCGAGACCCCGAGCAGGCGCTATCGAGTCCCAAGCGACGCCGTTTAGCGTCTTGATTCACAAGTTACAAGATCTGCTCAGTAGGTCAGAGCATTTCGAGGTCATTACCGTTCATCAAAATAGCTTTGACGGAAATCGCAGCAGCCCAGCGTCCATGCTGGGCAAGCAGCTCAAACTTCGGCTCGTAGCGGACGACGAATCATCCATCCCGCGACCCTATCGAAATATCATGGTTTCCATTCACGCAATTGCCACCTTCAAGTCTCTTGATGACTACCTGCGCCCTCGAATCAGCTTGGCAGAACGACCAAGGATATCTCGGAGGGACGGGCTTTCCAGGACTCTTGCGGCCATAGCTAGCTCGGGCTTGTCTCAAAACGCTGCAGCAGGCGCCGGCTCAACTGGGTCTTCCTTTATGCCTGGTTCTACGCAACAATCGCCGTCGCCGCCAACAGCTGCGACTTCCGGCGCTCGATATCCCGTGGGTGTCAACGACAAACCGTCACCGCTTGCTGGGCCCTCTCATGAGAAGGGATCCCTCCGACGCTCCTCCAGGCTCTTTAGGTCACCGTCAGACGCACCAACCCCCCCGACTCGCCCTCCTGATGATGACAGCGCACTGCAGCACACTCTTGAATGTGCCGACGAGAAACAGCTCACCGATGATGAAGACGACGCTACTGGCGATAGCAGCGCCTTGGATGCAATTGTCGGAGAGCTCGACGAAGACATAGGGGGTAAAGCAGAGGCGGATACGTCCGCTGTCAACCTGGAAGTCGCCGCCGAGAATTCTCCTGCGAGCCGAAGAGACGGCGAGACCAGAGTCGCGAACCCTGCCGGGGCCAATCTTCTACACAGCCATGATCGAGTACTGTATAGAGGCAATGCTGCCGCAGCACCTCCCCCTTCATCGCGACAGCCCTCTTACTCCTCTATACTTCAGACTATTCCTCAAGATTGGCACATTGAGTTCACTCTAGATGACAAGGTTATCCCGAACGAGACGACCATTTACCGCGCTGTTCACATGTCGACGTCTTCTGGCAACGACCATAGCAATAAAAACATATGGTCGTCCACGCATCCCATCAAGTTCCGAAGGGTCGCTGGGCCGCCTCCTGCAGAGACCAAGCCAACGAATTTGAATGTCGAACCTGATGCAGAAGTAGGAAAGGGGATCTCGGCTTCTCTAGCGAAGCATCCAGTCACTGCATCCATCTTGCAGCTTCTCAACATCCTTCACGATCTCAATGCGAACATCGAAGATGTCTTGGTTGAGAACAGAAATAGCATCGTTGGCCTGCGGGTCGAGCCGTTGTCACAGTTTGTGAACACAAAACTCACGGCAAAGCTCAACCGCCAACTGGAGGAGCCGCTGATTGTGGCAAGCAGTTGCTTGCCAAGCTGGTCCGAAGACTTGGCACGCCTTTACCCCTTCTTATTCCCCTTTGAGACCCGTCACCTCTTTCTACAGTCGACGTCGTTTGGATATGCTCGATCGATGGCTCGCTGGCAGAATGCGCATTCGACGGACGACAATCGACGTGATCGCTCAAATGAACGGCCCTTCTTGGGACGGCTCCAACGGCAAAAAGTTCGTATTTCCCGACTCAAGATCCTGGAGTCGGCCCTCAAAGTGATGGACCTCTATGGCGCGTCTCAAAGTATACTGGAGGTGGAGTACTTTGAAGAGGTTGGCACCGGCTTGGGCCCGACGCTCGAATTCTACTCTACAGTTTCGAAGGAATTTTCTAAGAAGAAGCTCAAGCTTTGGCGTGAAGTCGACTCTGCTGGGTCGGACGAATTTGTGACGGGACAGACGGGGCTATTCCCCCGCCCCCTCAGCCCCGAGGAGACGACGACGCCGAATGGAGAGCGCATTCTTCACCTGTTCAAAGCACTTGGCAAGTTTGTAGCTCGGTCAATGATTGACTCGCGCATCATCGACATCCACTTCAATCCCATCTTTTTCCGGATTGGAGATGGTTCTTTAACTGGCGTCAAGCCATCCTTGGGAGCAGTCAAGATTGTTGACCCCGTTCTTGCCCGGTCTCTAATCACAATCAAGAAGTTTGTGCTGGCCAAGAAGAAAATTGACGAGGATCCAGCCCGCACGCCAGCACAAAAGGTGGCCGATACTGAAAACATCATGATTGACAATATGAGGCTGGAGGACCTCTGTCTCGATTTCACCTTGCCGGGCTATCCCGACATCGAGCTCCTGGAGAATGGCTCTATGAAGCGAGTGACCATCGAGAACGTTGACATTTATCTGGAAAAGGTCATCGACATGACCCTGGGAAGTGGCGTCAAGCGTCAAATTGATGCGTTCCGCACCGGTTTTTCACAGGTTTTCCCTTACACGGCACTGAGAGCTTTCACGCCAGACGAGCTAGTTTCCTTGTTTGGCCGAGTAGAAGAGGACTGGAGTCTTGAGAGTGAGTATCTGTCGATGCTTGATATCCCTGAATGGTAGTCGCTGACCTGAAATCGCTCTAGCTCTCATGGATTCGATTAAGGCTGACCACGGCTACAACATGGACAGCCGAAGTGTGAAGAACTTGCTGCAAACCATGAGCGAACTGGACGCCAAACAACGACGGGACTTCTTACAGTTTACCACGGGTAGCCCAAAGCTTCCCATTGGCGGCAAGTACATCCTAGCATCCCGATCTATTGAACATAAGCTGACCGTCTACTAGGCTTCAAAAGTCTCACTCCGATGTTTACCGTTGTTTGCAAACCTAGCGAGCCTCCGTACACCTCCGACGCCTACCTTCCGAGCGTCATGACGTGCGTGAACTATCTGAAGCTTCCGGATTATAGTACCCTGGAAGTCCTTAAAAAGCAGCTGTATACTGCGATCAGGGAAGGGCAGGGAGCCTTTCACCTGTCGTGAGCTGGTGACAGTGTCCGAAGGCGGGAGCCTGACAAGGCCTGAAAGGCCTGATGCAGTGGATTTGTATTAGGGAGCTTAATTACATACTAGTAGTAGGTGTGGAACGCACAACTCTTATCATTACTGATGTATAGAATTCCAAATGAAAGGCGTTGAGATCAAGTTTAGAAGGAAGAGAGACGACCTACGCGAGGACACAAGTGAAAAGTTCTCCGTGTAAATAGTGTGATATGTGCATTTCTGTTATAGCGAACATGCTCGTTCCCACTTCAGGGGACTTTCTAAAGAGCTGCCGATATGGTTGATTCTATTTGACCCGGAACCATGGCGTGATATGCAGCAACTCTCTGTAGGTCAGCCTTGAAGTACAGCGAACTGAAGGCGGCACCGATGAATGCAGATTTGACTTGGGATGATGGGATCACGGAAGCCATGCACAGTAAAGTAAAGCTACAGAATCTGCACAGAATCATATAGAGTGAAAGAATACGACCGAGTCTCCCGTCACAAGGGGTGCTGTATTTGTTCTGTTCTCCCTTCCTCTTATGGTAAGGGGATGCTTGGGCGAATTGGGGAAAAGGGGATGGGAGTAAACAAAATCTAGATGATATGGGCAGGACTGCCTGACGGGCACGTCGTCTTCCTATCCATCAAGTCCTGAGACTCTCCAGGAACTATGGCACATCATCGCTGACCAGACTGTCAGAAAGCATTTGACTCTTGGTCAAGAGGGGGGATGAACCCAGGGCGGCGACATCGTTGGCTGGGATGGTGGTGGTAGAGCTGCCGTGGTCTTCAAACAAGAAGCTGCTTGGCGGGTCGGGGTGATGAGAACTGGTGCGGTTTTCGGGATGAGTCGCCGGCTGCGAGAAGGTGACGGGGATACGAACGCCGTAATTTCTATCAAGAGATTTGGGCGAACGGCTGTCTTGGGTTTCCGTATTGTTGCTGCGACCTCCGTCTCCAATTCCATGGTCGCCATCTCCACCTCCTTGTAATCCACCACGGGCAAAAGTTGCGCATCTGAGATTCCATAGAAGCCGTCCCACTATAGCCGGGGGGAGATAGATATATCGCCGGACCTGTCCAGTCACCCATCCCTCTTCCTGCATATCACGCTCGTCGACTGGGTTATTGAGCTCATACACCTGGTCGACGCTGTATTCCCAGTCAAGAAAGCCACGGGGCGTGCCAGGCTGCACGCAGGCCATGTAGCGCAGAGTTTCGTGGTCGAATAGCCAGAAGCGCCGGACCTGTTCAGGCACCCGATAGGTCAGACGGAGGGTTGTCTCGGAGCCGTCAACGACGGACTGGAGTACATTGAGTGGCGTGGGCAGGAGTATATCCGTGCGCGCAGAGACTGGAGTGAATGACTGAAGGACGTGAAGCGGCACGCGTTGAGATTCAAAGGCCTGGTCTTGCCACACTTGGCTTTGGCTAGACTCAGCCTGAACGTGGGACTGGGATGTGGTCCTTGGGAATGACGGGGTCGATGAGAGCTGTGACGCGGTTTCCGCTGGTGTTGGTAGACTCTCAGTGGCCTCTATGGGCGGTAGAGCCAGCTTGCTGATGGCGGCATCCACGGACGAAGCGAGTGCCGATGGGGGTGGTGGTGATGTTGGTAGCTGCTCGTTTGCCGCGTGCTGTACATCTAGCTGGGAATCCTCGAGAGCAGCAAGTTCCTCTAGGACAAGCTGAGTTTCGTGGCCCGTCGCAAACGTATCTTGGTGTAGCGCTGGCCCATCGTCCCGCGGCTCTAGATCGTCATACTCTTCGTCAGAGTCTGGAATCTCCCTGTCGTCGGCGAACCTGACCAACGGCGACGTGTCGTTTGCCAGAGGGGACAGCTCCGGCGCCTTTGGGCCCTCTGGATATCGACTCCAGTGAGCACGACGCCGCGGCGACGCTTTGGCTGCGTCTAAAGGTTCCGTTTTCCCCCTGCGGCGGGGAGACACTGCAGCATACCGTCCTTGTATGGGTAGAGACTGTGGTGGTGGAGCTTCTCCCAATACATCGTCGGGAAAGCTGCTGTCTAGAGACCCATAAGAGTCTTGAATGACGGGCGATGTCCCTCTCACAGACCCTCTCATGGGACCTCTCACAGACCGTCTGGTCGGTTCTCGAGGCTGCTCCTCCAACTCGGCTTCGGAGCTTCTCTGAGGGGCAGCCGGCTTGCCGTCATCGTCACAGGCCGCACCGTCGGACGTATCCTCGTCATCGTCGTCAATCATAAGCGGAGCCTCGTCACTAAACGACGAGACAAAGCCAATCTGTGTCAGGGTCTGCTGCTTGAGCGACGACCTCTCTCGCTTTTGGATTCCATGGCCCTGGCCGCGAACCCTGCTGCGCCTGGAGGGGAACCGGACCTGCTTGGCAGGGGCAGTCGAGCGGTAGGTTCGGCCTTGCCGAGCAGCATCGCTTGATTCTCGTTTCGAGGGCATCTATGATGGCCAAGAACATCAAGCGTGAGCCTCGCCCATTCACAGGCAACGAAGAGCAGCCAGGGAAGAAGACGAAGAGAGGATCAGGTGAGACAAAAGACCATGAACGTCAAGAGACATGTGCTTCCCATTAGCGTATCCAGGCGATAGACAGAGTCGGCTATCCGCTGCCTTGCACAAGTTGGCCGGTCATCGAATATGACAGAGGAAGAGAGAGGCGTGGTTGAGCAGAGCAGCGCGGCGTGCAAACGAGCGTTTCCGGCTATGGTGCCATTAGCTGAGAAGGCCAACTGTTTCCTAGGTATGAGATGAAGGGGAGAAATGGTAAATTTTGGGAACAGGGCAGCCCAGGGAAGAGAAAAATCGGTCGAAAGAGCATGAAAAAGACGAAAACAATGGGAACGATGGCTATAGCATCGTCACTGTGTTAGGGGAAGCAGGCAAGGCGTAAAGTACCTTAGAGGTATTGCTTTGAGAAGTACCTAAGCTACTTGATAGTAGGTCTCAGTACCCGCCGCGTCACGGTTCGACGTGCAAGGGACAGTGTCTTGTGGACTTTGCCCATCCAGGGCTGTCAGGTACCTTATTTCGCACCTTAAGCTTCTAGACCCACTCGAAGACGCGTGCCGTTGAGTTACTACAAGTACTCCATAGTATACTAATTCGGGGCATCACGAGTGTATCCTCACTGTTTCTTCTAGAAAGACGGCCATGGCCATCATGGATACCTTACTCATACATGGCTCGCCGAAAGGGTGTGTATTCCAAGGTAGCGTGAGCTTTGAATATTGAGGCTATCTATACGACCTGTTTTTGCTCCTTCTATATATACCCATTTTGCTTCGTACTTATTTACAAGACCTTTTACATGCTACAAACAAGGCAGAAATTAAAATCATACAAAGCAGAAAGTAAATGAAGAGGGTAAGAAGCATAGACGAAGAAGACGGAGAGAGACAGACCATGGACAAGAACAATAGCCGGCATCATCTAAATCCGATAGTATACCCTTCTCATTATAAGCTTCGACTCTCCTCGGTCGGTTTCAACTCTGTCAGGAAATCACGCGTGACTTCAAAGCTCAGCCAGCTCGATGCCATGCTGGGAGCCACCTTGAGGAGATTGGGGACGATGCCCTTGTATAGCCCTCTGACGCCTTCTTGGAGGACAATGACACGGACTGCGTCCGATATAGACTTGTACTGGTAACCCATGCCTGACATGGTGTTGATCTGGAATCGTCGTCGCAGTACGTCACTTTGCAGACAATGCCGAGTTAGCTCTGACACAAGGCACACAGCTTGTCATGAAGAGAGTAAGGGGGGTCCTGAGAGAGAAGACAACAAAGGGGGGCCGATGCTGTACTTACAATGGATAAGTGCAGGTCTGAGCAACTGCGCCTGAAATGGCGCCCGCCAGCAGCTTGCGAACAGCACTAGGGTTCTTGTCGCCTTCGGGCGTGAATGCCTGGCGGATTGATTCATACACCATAAAGTTGAGTCCAACCTAGCAACCAGTCGGTCAGCGTGCTCCTACGTCCATGGCGACGCCGGGAAAGTGAGATTGCGTTGAGACATACATAGGGAGCCACACCGGCTACAGTTGGGACGATGCCACGGTACAAAGCCGACCAACCACCTTCTGTCCTGTACATTGAGACGAGAGTTGCCCACATTCCTGGCAGCTTCTCTGGCCGTGCGCCGAGCTCTGCAAAACTCGCTGATTGGATAGACAGACGTGTTCGGACAATGTCGAGAGGGTAGGTAAAGACGACGGATGTGATTCCCGCAAGCCCACCGCACGCGAGGCGGGACCAGGGCGACAGGTCGGTTCCTAGATATGGCTCAAAGATGTTCTGGCCATGCAGTTAGCCCGGCTGTACAAGGGGTGCCATTGGATTGCCGCCATAGCTCCCGCCCAGGGGAACGACATACCCTCTTGTAAAAGTTATAGCTGCTGAATTGGACAGCAGAATAGGGAACAATGCGGATGCAGTTTGTTCCGTTTCCTCGCATGAAGCCCCTCCAGCCTTCTTCCTTCCACATTTTGGCGAGGGCATGGCCGACGGACATTTTGTAGGCGTCTCGCCCAGCGCTTTGGATCTGCATCAGAATCTTGAGTCTCTCCAGCGGAGACACCACTGTTCGGGAGACGGCGCCAGCTACTCCTCCACCGCAGAAGGCCGCGACCACTGGCTGAGAGATCGTTTCCCGAAACTGGAGAGTCCAATTGCTGCTGGGAGACGGCTTCAGCGCGTCTGGTATTGTCTACAAGACTCAATTAGCAGGCGAAGGCCCAGTGTTGCGGCGGCGGTCGGTCGCAGAGAGGGAACTGCGTACGGTTGACATGATGGCGGGTGACTCAGCCGAGTTTTGTATGGCGATTCGATCTCTATTCTAAGTAGCTCTCAACTCTTAAGGTAAGGAGGCTGATGGTGAACTGCGAAAGTGACAGAAAGCATTGGTCGATGACCACTCGTTGTCGGGGGCCGTGTCAAGCTATCCTTCCAGGGTATGCAATCGATGCCGGCGAGGAGGGTAAATGAGCGACTCGGGGATCGAAGAAGCAGGGAGCATGCTCGAGAGGTCAAGCGTCGGAACTGCGGCGGCTTCTAATGGCAATGCATTGAGGAGGCAGGATGACGATTTGATCGCAGAAGGCGTCGTTCGGGGGGTCGCTTCTTCTCTCGGCTGTGTAAAGATGGCGGGCGCCAGCGCAATTGGAACGGCGCAGCAAGAGGCGGAGAATCAAGAAACGACAAAAGCGGCAGAAACGGCCCTTTCCCAAGCCCTCGCGTGCGTGGAAAGTAAAAAAGTCTGAGCTGGAGCAAACAATCAAGGCGAAAGGAGGAATCACAAAGTCGGGCTATTCTGCTGTCGGCGCTTGTGGTGCCTTGACTTCGGGTTATCGTCGGCGCTTGATTCTTTTGCCTTTTGCTTATGGGTAGTCTCGTCCAATTCGATCTTGAGCAGAACCACAAAGAAATGTATCAGGAAGTCCTCGCCAATTACAGCAGAGGAAAAATGATATTATTGCTCTATGTAATTCAGTAGGTAATGCTGAGTGGCAGCCAATCAAGTGGTGGTAGGCAACGAAGCCGCACCCGTTCAATCACGATCCTCGGGTCTAATAGGCTTGAGGCACTGGACCCAAAGCAGCATTTGCTCGCGGAACAATGGGTTCAGTCTCAACAAGTGGTCATAGTAAATGAGCATTGTCACGATAAAACTAGTATCTGCCAATTGGATCTAGGCCTCTGCACCATACCCAGGCCTAATCGAACCACGTATTAGCATTCTTTACCGCTTCGTACCAGCGTCTTCTACAATCGGCTTTTCAAATTGAAGCTCCAACGACAAATACCCATTTTCGAGCCTTATCGATAGCAGTTGAACTGCGTGCTACCTTGAGGCAAGGTACCGTGTTTCTGCATGCTACGGCAATACGCCTACGGGAACAAACCTGCAACCACCTCATCCAAGCACTTCGTACAGCTCCAGCTACTATATCGCCATCTGAGCCAGTGCGCGAACGGGTTCAACCTCTCCTCATCCCTCTCCTCTACGCGCCCAGATCACTTACGCTCCTCCGCACCTCCCTGCGTCGCACCCGGCTCCTCGAGTCCCCGCCTTCTGCCGGTGATAAGAAGCCGACGTGTTGGACGCGATGTCGCTCAAGCGCAGTGTGTCCGTCGACACCTTGAACTCAGATTCGAAGAGACCTAGATTTGCGTCGCGAGAAGGCCAAGTCTCAGGCGAACAGAGACCCGGCACGACCCAAGCTCGGACAGAAGAAGGCGGCGTCCCAGATTGGACAGACGAAGCGGTGCCTTCTCTCACCCCGACAGTCCATCATTTTGCCCGCTCCGGTATTCAGCGGTCTATCGCCTTGGTGTTGGCGCATGATGGATTTCAATCCGCAACTCCAGAGGCGCTCGAGAGCTTTACAGGGCTGGTCGAGGAGTGTACGTCCCTCTCGTCCTATTGCGAAATGGTTTCTCCTCGGCTAATTTCCTTCGATCCCATTAGATATGAGCTCCATCATGGGAGAAGTCAAGCGGCTCGCAATATCATCCCGTCGCGAGCATCCGATACCGACAGATTATGAAACAATGTTAAGATACCACAATATCTCAATATCGTCCCTCAAACCGCACGTCAAGAGCCGGCTCTACCAGCAAGACGCGACAGACCGCAGCCTTGAGGCTACAACCGCCGACGACACCTTCACCTCCCTCCCCCTTCTCGGTCCAGAGCTCAGTGGCCAGCCGGACAAGGAGAGCAAGCCATATATACCGGCCTCCTTCCCCGGCTTTCCGAGCACACACACCTACAAGTTCACGCCGCAAGACGATAGGAGGACTCGAGAGGCCAAGCAGATTCGAGAGGACGCGGCCAAGAGCGCGCAGCTGGGCGAGGATGCGTTGCGGAGACTGGTGCGCGCTTCCAAGATGCGCAAGCAAAAGGAGGTCAAGTCGCTGGTCGAACGTGACAGCCATGGCAAGGAGCGCTTCAGGCTGTGGGAGTCGACCATGAAGCGGTTCATGGGCGGAGACCGTTTCCGAGAGCACGCCGACAAGGTGGACATTGCGGACCACAGCATGATTGTCAATGCCGACGCCAGATTTGCTCGGAGAGAAGTATCTCGCCTGGGAAAGAAGTCTAGCGCTTCATAGTAAGACCTGGCATTTACGGAGCCCAAATGGGGGGGATTGACAAGGCGCAAAAAGAAGCTTTTGTACTGGCTCTTCTGCTGGCCAATTCATTATATGATACCCGCAGTGCTTAAGCACTTTAGCTCATGTTTCTCATCAAGTCATGGAAGGCTGGTGACGCGCTGTACATGGAGAGGACGTCTCAAAAGACGCCTTCACTTCTCGATAATATGGCACAGCGGCATTTGAACAGTATGAAATTCTGATTTTCCCTTTTCCTTTGTGCTTGGTAGAAACAGGAGCAAAGAACCGTCTTCTCCATTAGAAGTGAATTGTGTCCAGTACCCTTTTTTCAGTAGTATTTCTGTAGCCAGCAATTCTTAACCCTCTGCCAGGCTACGTTCACAAGCACAGTTGCCCCCTATCTCAAAGTTACAACTCGAGCAAGAGGCTAACTAATGTGACGCCCTGTTATCCTTACCCCGTCCCAAGCCATGCCTCCCCCTCCCATCTCCCGACCTAACATGCAACAAATTTATGCTCGCGACATGACACCCCAGGCGCGGATGATGTTGTCAGTGTAACCGGCGAACAGGGTCTGGCCATCGGCGGACCAGGCCAAGCTGACACACTCGGGCTCCCGGCTCTTCTTGCCGACGGAGGTGAACTCGGGCTTCAGCTCGTCAACCTTGCTCTTCTTCTCAAGATCGAAGATGATGATGCTGCTGGCGGTGGCAGCGCAGAGCCAGTATCGGTTGGGAGAGAAGACGAGGGCGTGGATCTCGTCGTTGGCGTTGAGAGAGTACAGGTGCTTGGATTCGTTCAGGTCCCAGAGCATGGTGGTGCCGTCCTTGCCACCGGAGGCGCAGAGAGAGCCATCGGGGGAGATGGTGACGGTGTTGATGTAGCCGGTGTGGCCGATGTGGTCGGTCTGCAGCTTGCAGGTGGAGAGCTCCCAAACCTATGGCGTTGTTAGAAACAGGCCTTTACACGTCATTGGCGGGTTGTGGTATGAGGAGGGCTTTTTTCTCCTTCTCTTCTATTTCGTCTCTCCTCCCCTTTCGCTCGAGGACGAGAGAAGAGAAGAGAGAAAGAAAGAAGAAAGGAAGAAAACCGGGATCAGGGCAAATGGTTTTATGTTTGTCTCATTGCCATTGCTGGCTCTGAAGTAGCAAATACTTGAGAAATTGCAGTACATCATAAGATGGTATCGAATCGTAATCAGGGCACAGGGCGAAAACAAGAAACGTACCTTGACCAGCTTGTCCCAGCCGCTGGAGACAATGACGGGGTTCTGGGGGTTGGGGCTGAATCGGACGCAGGAAACCCACTCAGTGTGGCCCTTGTCGGTGATGGTGTACTTGCAGTCACCGAGGGTGTTCCACAGCTTGATGGTTCGGTCACGAGAGCCGGAGACGATCTGTCGGTTGTCGGCGGAGAAGGAGACGGAGAGAACATCGTTGGTGTGGCCGACGAATCTTCGGGTGGTGGTGCCAGTGGCGAGCTCCCACAGACGGAGAGTCTTGTCCCAGGAGGCAGACAGAGCGTAGGCGCCGTCGGAGGAGATGACCTGTGCAAATCAACTGCTGTCAGCCTACGGGACCCCGTTTCGCAACCCCAGCGGCATGTAGATGGCAACGTACGCAGTCGGACACAATGTGGGAGTGGCCCTTGAGGGATCGCTTGGGGTAGCCGTACTGGGTCTCGTCGCGGGTGAGGTTCCAGATGATCAGGGTCTTGTCTCGGCTACCGGACAGGAGCATGTTGGGGCTGTTTCGCTGTTAGTTCAACGGGTTCGAGGGCATTCGTGAGGAGCCAGAGGCCGTCGTACTTCTCCATTGAGGTGGCCAAGCTGGTGACCCAGCCATTCTGTATCAAAATGTCAGTCCCAACTCTCGAATCTCGACCACAAGAGGCAGCGACGGGGGGAGGAGAAGTCGTACGTGGCCCTCGAGGGTACCTTTGAGGATCAGTTGTTCAGCCATTGTGGTACAGCCTCGCCTCTGCGCAAAGAGTTTCGAGATGGGTGAGAAGAGAGAAAATTAGCTGTGAAGACCACTTCTCTTCTGCAAAAGGTCAGCACCGGATGTAAAGCTTCGAGGTTGGGGCTGGTTGAAATTGTGAATTTTTTGTGTGGGCGCAAAAATTAGGGCCGAGCGATGCGATTGGCCAGCGTGGCTGACTAAGGGTGGAAATCTTGGCAATCGACCCGTTATCTGGCAGACGACTTTGATGACCCGAGCCTAGCAGTACAATTGGGTGGGCTGCATGTACCTAAAAGAAGAGCGGGAACTTCAAGTCGTATAAGAGGAGAGGCAACTTTTTTCGGAGCAATAGTGTATTGGATATTATCGGTGGTAATATATGATTCTGTTTACGGGACATTCCATCATGAGACCCTTCAAAGGCAACGAGAAACGAACATGCATAAACAATGAACTTTCCGGGTGCAGCGTGATGCCTCCTCGTCAATGCAATCTTCTCGCTGACGATGACTTACCTTTGCCTACCCACGTATGATACAACTACCAGAGGTTATTGCCATCTTACCTGCAATACTTATCTGTTGATAGGTGGTGTAGTAGTTCAGACCTAGTGAGCAGCGGGCACCAAGCAGGCATTGCATTTCATACCACCTAATGCTCTATATCCCTTTGACCTCGAGACCTACTATAGGCAGACATTGAAGTAATTACACACAAGAATCACAATCCCACGCTGCCGAATGTCTATTGAGAATGCCCGAGTAAACGCCTTGGTTGCACAGCTCTTGCTGTGGATGATGCGAAGCAGACGTACCAAGCACTTGATGTGTTTGGATGCCTGGTCAAACTAGGAAACTCGCGTTGACTCCCCGCCGATGTCGTTTCAAGGGCGAGAAAGGTTTGACCAGACTTTGCGAGCTGAAAGCGGTTGTCCCTGAAGATTTCAGCTTTCTAGCCCGACCAGGTTGGGCTTCCATAGATTGGGCTCCTTCTTCAGTCTCGTCTTCCTCTAGAATGGTGTTAGTCTTGTTCAAGAGTTTCCTCCTCCTCTTCCTCTGCTCGCCCTCAGGAGGAGGAGGGGGTTCGGCTATGGCAGGCTCATGCAGCTTGATCCTCTTGGACGGAGCCGTCTCCTTTGAGCGAGTTGCATTCGGTGCTGCCTCATCTTTCTTGTCTTCAGAGTTCACTTGAACCTTGTCTCCGTCCGCGGCTACTGCTTTCTTCTTCGCTTTCGGATTCAGTTTCTCTCGAGGCCTCAAAGGGGTTGTAGTTTCTTCTCCGACATCCAGTGTTGCTGTAGGCAGGGCTTCAGATTTGTTTGCCATCCTCCGTGGTGATGGATCGTTTTCGTCTTGCGCAAGTACATCGTCTAGCGGCAGTGTAAGGGCATTACCCTCCTTCACAGCGTCCAAGATGCCATCTGCTGTTTTGTTGAGCAACGGAGTGATTGAGAAAGTAGACTTTTCTCCCATCTTAGCTTGTTCTAATACACGCTTCCTCGACGCGTGCCTGCGAGTCAGTCTTTCCTTCTCAGCCGCCGGAGGCTGTTCGGCTGTCGCTCCTTGAGTGTGAATGGTTGTCCCGTCATCCGGACCATCTTCTTTGACGCTTGACCGAGACGCCTCGATATCTTTCCGCAGATCTTGAAGCTCCTTCTGAGATTCTTTCAGCTTCTTCTCCAAGGTCGATATCTTTCCTTCCAGCCTGTGTTTCTGACGTTCCGATTTCTCCATTTCCTCAAGATGATCTGACTCCATGCTTTTTCGGTGTTTCTTCTCCTCGTTCAGTTCTTCTGTAGCCTTTTTCAACGCTGCTCGAAGCTCGACGATATCTTCGCCTATCTCGTCCGGCCCTTTGGGCTTCGACTGCCCTTTGCTCGCAACCTCCTTTTCCGATTGCTCCTGTTGAGGCTGCGACTCGCGTTGTTCGGCTATCATCTTCTCGTATTTCGTCACTTGTTCCCGTAGCAGCTCAATCTCTGGTCGCAATTGCTCGAGTTCCTTCGTAAGGGCGAGATTCTCATCCAAGGCCTTGCTCAGATCTTGCATGTAGGTTTCTGATGACTTGACCTCCGTCTTGGTCTCATTAGTAAGTAGATGGGGAGGGAAGGGGCTCTGGGTATGACATACAGCCGAAGCCGTGGTCTTGGAGGTAGTGCCGTTCACCTGCGCATCTTTGGCGGGATCCCTAGCCTTGACTCTATCCAGTTCGACGCGCAATTGGTCGCCATCTTGGGCCAGAGCTTTTATCTCCGCATCCTTCGCGGCACATTCCTCCTGTAGCTGAGTCTTTTCATCTTGGAGGAGCAACAACCGGAGCTCCAGACGGCGAGCAGCTTCATCTCGGCTGATGAGATCGGTTTTGTGGCGGTTTTGTTGATGCTGCAGGTCGAGCTCGTGGAGACGCGTCGTGCGCTGAAAATCGACATAAGCGCACTGTCAAGGAGCGGGCAACAGTTGATGGCATGGGTAAGTACTTACCTCAATCGAGTTGGCACTCATGGCCGGTCTTCATTCAATTGCGCGGACGAGATAGACTTGGGCGAGAAAGAGTGGTGATGACAGGATTAAAATTGCAGAGTAATTCTGATGGATGAAGAGAACGCTCCTTTCTTTATGCTGTCGCGTCCGACCTGTTGATTCGCCCATGTGAACCTGCGCAAAGAAAACATGCAGGTTCTCAGTGGTTTGAGGTACAACGCAGTACTAACACCAGCAGCTGTTCAATCGCCATGAAGTATCGGAGCAGCTGGACACCCAACTGGAGCTTCTCCAGAGTACAGAAGACCTCTGCTTTACTTTTAGCAGCCGTGAGAAGCTCATCGTCAGCTGAAGTATCCTTCAAGTAGAGAGCACGAAGGCGAGGTATTGAAGCTAGCCGTATATGGTCAAGCGCACCGCGCCGAATGTCGTTGGAAGACTAGCTCGGATTACATAAGCTACAAACGGGCCAGCGTTGATGACAGCACAGGAACACTTGGCAGCTTGCGTAGTTGGCAGCAACACCAGCAGCGAGCGGCTGTACGTTCTGATACAACAGCTGCGAATCAACCACAACGATGCGCTTCTTGTCGTCAATTGCGCCACTGCTTCTGCTGTTTGGCGGAAGCTTCGCAAAGAAGGCGCCGGCGGACAGCTATGAGGACTTCTACCGGCTGGCTCAGCGTTCAACGCCGCTGAAGCTTAATGATGCCACCTACACCTCTTTGACGGCTGCCCCAAGGAATCATAGCGTGGCTGTTCTTCTCACTGCCCTGGAGGCCAGATTCGGCTGCCAGCTTTGTCAGGAGTTCCAGCCCGAATGGGACCTTCTCGGACGCAGCTGGCTTCGCGGCGACAAGACCGGCGAATCTCGACTGCTCTTTGGCACCTTGGACTTCGCCGACGGCCGGGAAATCTTCATTTCGGTGTGTAGTAAAGCTACGACTGATGAGCTCTGAAAGTCTCAATGCTAATGCACCAATTCGCATCACAGCTTGGCCTGCAAACAGCCCCGGTGCTCCTCCTCTTTCATCCAACCGTTGGACCCCATGCCGTTGGCTCTCCAGAGCCCGTTCGATACGACTTTACGACAGGGTGAGAAACCATGTCGAGCCCTTGAGCACCACGCATTGCCATCAATGCTAACCAAATTCCAGGCCTCCAGCTGCTGAACAAGTCCATACCTGGCTCTCCCGGCAACTGCCCAACAGGCCGCATCCCCCAGTGAAGCGACCCATTAACTGGATCCGATGGGCTTCTACTGTGACCATCATTCTCGGCGTCGGCACGGCGGTGATTAGCGCATCTTCCTATGTACTGCCAGTTATTCAGAACCGCAACATTTGGGCCTCGATCAGCTTGATATCGATCCTCCTTTTCACCAGCGGACACATGTTCAATCATATCCGGAAGGTGCCGTACATTGTTGGAGACGGCAAGGGAGGCGTCAGCTACATTGCAGGAGGGTTCCAAAGCCAGCTCGGACTAGAAACTCAGATCGTGGCCGCCATCTGTAAGAGAACTCCCTTTTATACCACCATGTTCAAGAGACTGACGCGTATATAATAGACGGTGTGCTCTCGTTCTGCGCCATCACCTTGGCTGTCAAAGTTCCGCGCATGGCCGACTCCAAGACTCAGCAAGTCGCAGTGATCGTCTGGAGTCTGATCCTCTTCTTGGTATACAGCTTCCTCTTGAGCGTCTTCCGCATCAAGAATGGCGGCTACCCATTCTCCTTGCCACCTTTCATGTAGTGAATGAAGGAGTCGGAATGAATCGAAGTCGAGATACGATACCTTACGCACGGTTCAAGCAGCAGAGAAACGGTATCCAAAGTGCAGCTTTCTATATCGAAGAGCCCCATGATAGGTATAGCAGTAGGTAGCCGGGGAGGCATTGCCTGGAGTATAGCTGCCTACCTCTGCGATGTCCGCATCCTGGGTTCATCATGTGTCATGGTACAGATTCGTCGGCGCAGATTGATGCAAGTCGGCGCAGAGCGCCCAAACTGCAGATATGTAGGTAACACCAGGAGCTTAGTAGGAATCAAAACCAAGTCCAGGCCATGCGCAAGCATCATCTGCTATATCAGAGATGCGTCCAAAGTGATTGCATGTTCTCCGTACCTAATCAGACTGTCCTTGCCTTAGAAAAGCCTAGCTCGCAATTCACATGCAACGCATGTCGCTAGCCTATCGATACGGTGGAGCTTGGCAAAAACTAGCTGGCTCGTTACGGTGCCCGCCTTAGTCATCCGCACATACCCTAATTGCCCTCACTGACCGCTCTGACACTAGTGCCGCACTCGACCAATCAGAGCCTCGATTCGAGTCTCAAGCCCTGAAACTTTTGGGAAAAGTTCACCTCTGTATTCACGGCCATCTTCGACTTTGACAATCAAGCCCATCATCAAGCTTTTCAGCACCAGTCGTCGCCATGGGTACGTGAAAGAACTGACAGAGCCTGTCGTATGCGAGTGGTGATGATGCCTTGTGTATCTCGCTGCGATCTGGACGCCATCTTGCTCGCAAGATGCGCGGCCATATTTGAGCATGAACCATCTGGCTGACAGCGGTTTTTTCCAAAATTCCAGGTATCGATCTCGACCGCCACCACGTCAAGGGCACTCACCGCAAGGCCCCCAAGAGCGACAATGTCTACCTGAAGCTCTTGGTCAAGCTTTACCGCTTCCTGGCTCGTAAGTCTCAATCCGCGACCTTTGGAAATCAAAAAGATTGGTGAAAGTGAGCCGCGTTGCAGGAAACTAACGAATGGGCAACAGGCCGAACCGATGCCGCTTTCAACAAGGTGGTCCTCCGACGACTGTTCATGTCCAAGATCAACCGCCCCCCCGTTTCTCTGTCCCGCATTGTCTCCAACATCAACAAGGAGGGCGAGAAGCGCACCGTCGTCGTTGTCGGCACCGTCACCGATGACAACCGTCTCCTGACCTTCCCCAAGACGACCGTTGCCGCCCTTCGGTTCACTGCCACTGCCCGTGCCCGCATCCTGGCTGCCGGTGGTGAGGCCATCACCCTCGACCAGCTGGCTCTCCGTGCTCCCACTGGCAGCAACACCCTGATCCTCCGTGGACCCAAGAACAGCCGTGAGGCTGTCAAGCACTTCGGATTCGGCCCCCACAAGCACAAGGTTAGCCAATTCGGGCTTTTTAGGCTGTTTAACTATATGCTAATCTTTTATTTTTACAGAAACCCTTCGTCGAGTCCAAGGGCCGCAAGTTCGAGCGTGCTCGTGGCCGAAGACGCTCTCGTGGCTTCAAGGTCTAAATCTTGGTTGGAAAAATGGGCAAGCATCAGGATGGGGATACGTTTTATCTCCAATTTTTCGCTTTATGTATGGGACCAAATGGGATGGCGTGACTTGATATCATTCGTACCTCAAAATTTCGTGCCTGGACATGGCCAAATTGATGATCAGCTTGACCAACTCATCGTAGCACTGTACTGTGATTGTAGTAATTGATTCCTCGTTAATTCTAGTGATCATGGCTATCTGTAGCCGTGCTTTCAATAGGAGTCTTGGCCTTTTTAAAGAGAGCCACGAAATAGGCCTCCTTGCTCTCCTGGAATCGTCAGTCAGTATGACGATTATCAAAACACGGCGGATGGAGCTTACTGCTCTGGATGCATCCGGTTTCTCCCTGTAAACTTTGGAGAAGAGAAGCTTGAGTTTCTTCTCCAATTCTTTATCCTCCGCTCCTGTGTAGAATTTGCAGACAAAATGGCCACCAGGTTTGAGCGTGTCGCTGGCAAATTGGAGTGCAGCCTCGCAGAGGTCCTAAAAAGTCACCATGGTCACCTTTCTTGTCTTGTTTTCTTCCTTCTCAACCAGTACAAAGCTTCGGGATTTGTCCTTACCATGCTGCCGAGATGATCTCGCGTCCGATTGCCGCTCGTGTTCATCAGCCTGTCATAAGGGTTACTTAAACTCCTTGAACTGAACCCAGATTCCTGGTCCCAGGGTTCTGACATATCACTTAACACGACCTATACTGGCGTCAGCATAGGCGCAAAACCGTCATGGCCATCGAATACAAGACTTAGTAAAACGAACATCCACGGAATGTCTTGAGTCCGAATCTGCTGACGAAATACCGGATTTTGGACTTGCGCTTTCCGCCGATTGTCTCTCGCGATCAATGTAGCTCGGTTGATCGATAACGGTGTGCTCGGAGGGCAGGTCCTCATCATCATTCACATCATCCCTCTGGTTGGCTTGGAGAGGTCGGTCGCCGTGGCTCTGGGCAATGAAGTCTTTGACAAGTTCCTGAACCATCGGAGACAAGAAGTCCCCTTGGAACGTTGCAACACCCTGAGGAGGATGGGCGGGTATAAGGTCGATACCAATAACACGACCATGCGGTCGAGTGCGATCGACGGCTACCTACAAGATGGCCATGTGAATCTCCTGATCGTTGCCGGAATCACGCACGGAACTAGCCGCGGATACAATGATACGACATACTTGTGACCAGCTGCCCGGAGCATATCCCTGGTAGGAGAGTGTCAGGTCCGAAAGACTTGCGGTCCATATCACCACCTGATTCCGTACGGCTCAGGGCGGACTTACCAGATCAACTACAGTTTGGCCTCTCTTGAAGAGCTTGTACTTCGTATCAATCTTTCAATGATCCGTGTTAATACCTACTGAGTATGAAGAAGTATGACAGGGCCAGTCTTGCCTCTACCAGCTTGAAGGCTGCTCTACTCTTGAGCTGCTTGACCTTGGCATAGCGGACATATGCATCGTGACCTTGGCGTTGTTTCCACTGGTTCCCAGAGGAAGCGAGCCTGATGGTTGTCAACCAAGGAGCAACACTGAGAGAAGTGGCACGCAGTGTGGGAGCCCAGGAGTGCCGTATCAGTGGAAGAGTCCGTGGGAAAACTGAATATCGAAGTAACATGGTCCCATTCGAAGAGGATTCATGCTGTAGCTAGAAAGACTGAATGGGAGCTCATGATGGAGGAGTTTGCGTCGAGAGAAGCTCAGAGGGTAGGTATAAATGAGTTGAAACCTGTAAGTGCAAATACCCGTTTGCCTCTGCTGCACTCTATAAGTGGTAGTAGATACATGTAAACACAAGGCACAGAACACTCGTTCTAGATAGGTAGACAGCTATCAGATATATAACATGATAATTGCAAAGCAAGTCCTCTTACTGAAAGAGGAGAATCGAAAGCAGTACAATATTTCTGTATGGAAATAATCAGTCAGGAATGTGCTATAGAATTCTACCTACTATCATGATGCTACCTTGGATATAAGCTTCTTGTAGATTGAGTAAGGTATATGTATCTAAGCATCTTAACGGCTTTCTGAAGCTTACCCCTCTAGCCAGCCTAGCCCAAGCCCAATTTCCTTGGCAAGGCTGCCAATCAGCACGGCAGGCAGCCCACTGGAAACCCGCCCAACCTGATGGAGCAATAGTAACTCTGAGCAATAGTAACTCTCGAGAGCAGCCAAATTCACCTTCACACCTGCGGCTCGCCGTCCTCCGACTGGTTCTATATCTGATACCCCGTCATATCCTTCATCGAGAGCATCTTCTCTCCTACGGAAACATCCCACCGGGCGACACCTCAAGCCTACGATTCCGTTGCACTCAGCTGGTTGACAGAATGGCCGTCGTAAGTGCACACTGTTCTCTTTCTGGCCTCGTTCAACCCTTGCTCTCCGTGGCAGATATGAGAGCTGCCAGTTCGGGATCTCCCTGGCCTCTTACATCCCAGGAGGCACTTCTGCGTATCTTTTCCTCTGCCTCTCCCTTTTCGCTCTCTTTGTTCGACAGTCTCCATGCTACGGGTTGGCGTCGTCGACTGAGGGGCTGAAAGGGCTGCCTTCATCACCGCGTCCATCTGGGCGTGTCTGCTGAGACCCTTTGCTTGCTTTGCTTCTGTGGCTTGCTTCACCTTTGGCTAACGAGTGCAGCCTCGAGCATATGCCCCTGGCTACATACAGAATGGTGCGACCGGACTTCCATCACCTGGAGCGGCGCCTCTGCTGCCCAACCAGGGTCGTATCATCCAGACGGGGCCCATACGTATCCTTTGCATTGCGGACGTTCGAGGTATATTATAGACATGGCTACATCGTTGACATTCGCTAACACCTCGCCCAGGAAACTTGCGATCGCTCAACGAACTTGCAAAGCAAGCCCAAGCCGACCACATTATCCACACTGGCGACTTCGGATTCTATGATCATACGTCCCTGGACAGAATCGTGGAGAAGACCCTGAAGCATGTTGCACAGTACTCACCACTGATCTCCGAACCGGTCAAGAAGGCTATCCAGCAGGGTGGACCCGGCTCTGTGAAGTCCAGATTCTCTGCGAGCGAGCTGCCCCTCTCCGAACTTCCTCTTCTGCTCAGCGGAGAGCTGAAACTCGACGTTCCCGTCTATACCGTCTGGGGTGCCTGCGAGGATGTCCGGGTTCTTGAAAAGTTCAGATCGTCCGAGTACAAAGTTCCCAACCTCCATATCATTGACGAAGCTCGCTCCATGCTGCTAGAAGTGGGCGGTGTGAAGCTCCGACTCCTTGGTCTTGGTGGTGCCGTGGTTATGCATAAGTTATTCGACAACGGAGAGGGCCGCACCACCATTGCAGGAGGACAAGGTACAATGTGGACGACTCTGCTACAGATGGGAGAGCTGGTTGACACTGCTCATCGCGTCTACGATCCTACCGAAACCCGAGTCTTTATCACGCACGCTTCTCCTGCTCGCGAGGGTATACTGAATCAGCTCTCTGTCACTCTGAAGGCGGACTTTTCCATTTCAGCCGGACTTCACTTCAGGTACGGAAGCTCCTACAACGAATTCAGCGTCAACCCTACGCTTGACCATTACCGTGGGAAGCTCGCCGCCTCGAAAGCCTCTTTCAACGACGTCTGGGAAACTGTCCGGTCAGAAGTGGAGCCGGCGATCCAGCAGAACGAGGCCCAGCAGAACCTGCTGAAGAACGCCCTGCAAATAGTAGAAAAGATGCCCTCGACGGCTGCTGGTGGAAATCCTTTCGGGGGCCCCGGTCAGGGTGTTGGCGCAGTTGACGAGAGCGCTTTCAAGAACATGTGGAATTTCAACCTCGCCGATGCCGCTTTTGGCTATCTGGTTCTGGAAATCCAAGACGGAAGGATTGGGACGGAGATGCGTGCTCAGGGATTCAACTTTTCCCACCGAGGAGCCAAGCAGCAGTCATCTGCTGCTCCCACATCAACAGCCGCTGGCGCTCCAACGAGCGCGGCGGCTTCTGCTACGCCCACCGCACCTGCTTCTAAACAATCCCCATCAGCTCAACCACTGAAGGCCGTTCCCAGTGTTCCCGCTCCCGCGACAACGAACCGACAGACCCCCCAACCCACCACGGGCAGCGGCCCAGCTGCTAAGGACGCTGACAAGGCAGCAGCTTCGACGAATGGATCTGCAAACGCCCCCGAACCGGCCACCTCGCCGGCCCCCAAAACCTCGGCATCTGATATCATTGGCCTTTTCATTATGAATGTGAACACAGAGGAGCAATGCCGTGATCTGTTTGATGAGGCGGACAAGGCCAAGATTCTCAAGATTGAGAAATGGGGTGGCTCAAACAAGGTCGTTCAGTTCCGAACAATCGAAGACCGCGATGCAGCCATGGGCAGGTTACCAGAGTCTGTCAAGACGCGGACTACGGAGGATCGGTCAAAACCCCTGGTTAAGATCTTTCACCATCGAGAAGGCAAGCCTTTCAACAGCCGCGGCAATGCCGGAACCTGGGGTGGCAGCGGACGAGGCGGAACTGGCACGAGCGGATATCGCAGCGCCGGCGGTACTAGCGACTCCGAGAGCAACCGGCGAGGTGGCCGCGGAGGCCGTGGAGCTCGGGGTGGCGAGCGAGGACGCGGATCCCGTGGACGAGGAGGTCTGAAGGGGGATACGGGTGCATCACCTGCGGCGACACCCTCTACCCCTTCTGCCGACTAAGTCGGGCCAGCGAGCATGGCGTTCCCTGATCGTCTCAGCCCGCTGTAGTGGGCGTTCTTGTCCGACTTTCTTCTTTTACTTTTTTCTTCTTCGGGCACGCCCAGCCTTGAGAAATCTATCTGGTTCACGTGGTTTTCCTTTGGGACAAACTGGCGTTAGGCTCTGGAAGGTATGAGAGCAAGGTCCAGAACTATTCATGCAGTACATAACGTATCTCATGAGCTTCCGGGAGGACTATGTGTTGGCTTGAGAGTTTTTTTTAGCCTTCCTTTTTCATTGGCACCTCAAAATAGTTCAGTCACTAAAAGAAAGAAAAAAAGAGAGAAATTGATGTAATAAGTTTTGATAAAAACATGCTACCTAGCTTTGCACTGGCAGTCATGTTTGTTCTTGCCGATATGTTTAAAGTGACGGCGGTCTCGGACGATTATCCCCTTCGCGTTGATTTTTTGGCTTCGGAATGCGTCGATTTCTTTACTACACTATTATACAAGACAAGGTGGCAGAGATTAGGGAAATAGGTACTCATAGGGGCTTGATTCCCTTATGAATGGCTGCGACACCGCCGGTAAGGTCCTCGTATCCCTGTCCCACAATGGCAAAGCCCGCCTCGGCAATCATGTCTCGGAACTCTGTCTGAGAGGGAAATCGCTCAATGCTTTCCACCAGGTACTGGTAGCTATCGCGGTCGCCCGCAACGAGCTGGCCGATGAGCGGGATGGCGCTGAAGGACCATTGCTTGTAGATGGCGTTGAACAGGGGGTACTTGTCGACCTTGGAGAACTCCATGCACGCGAAGACGCCACCCGGCTTAAGGACCCTGTACGCCTCCTTGAGGGCGGCGGGCATGTTGGAGAAGTTGCGGATGCCAAAGGCGACCGTGTACAGGTCGAGCGAGTTGTCCTCGAGCGACGACGGCAGGGCCTCGGCGTTTGCCTCGAGGAAGGAGAGGGAGGACTGGTGGGAGGCCGGGAGCGCTAGGGAGCGCTGCCTGCCGACGGCGAGCATGGCGGGGTTGATGTCGGAGATGGTGACGTGGACGTTTGGGTTGCCGTTGTGGACGTGGGCGTGCTGCAGCATGCGGAAGGCGATGTCGCCGGTGCCTCCGGCGACGTCGAGGATGCGCTGCGGCATGCCGGGGGGGTTTGTGGCTCCTGGGTTCAATGAGGAGACGAAGTAGTCCCTGGGAGTGAGAGAGATGTCGGTTAGCACATATAGGTACAGAGTGGCGTACGTATGTTTAGATTGGCTCGGATGGGTGCACATGAGAAGAAGAAGAAGAAGACAAATTGAGATATGAGACTCACTTCCACAAACGATGAACGCCCAGTGACATCAAGTCGTTCATCTTGTCGTAGGATTCTGCAACGCTGGTGAAGACCTCGGCAACCCGCTCCCGCTTGACGGATTCCGTAACGGTCTCGAAGCCGAAATGAGTCTGGCGGTCTGAGGTGGACGATGGCTGCTCTGATGATGACCGAGGCGGGCGTGTGGTGGAGAGGAGGCGATGGTTCATGCGGGAGATGCAGGCCGCGGGCCGAAAGAGGCCTGCGCGGCTTCTTAGGAGTGAAGGAGCAGACATTGCTGTGTGTATATCTCTTGTCTGTTTTGTTTGCTTTTGAATCCCCTCCGTTTCCTGGTCAGAGAAAGAGGATGATGACGGTTCTATGGTGAGTGTGGTCTTGGTTGTGAATGAGTAGTAGATGGAGATGAGATCTATTTTTTCTCTGCCAGAAGCTATGCTGCAATGAGGCGCAATCCTGTCAATCTGAAAGGCACCAGGTTAGCAAATGGCAAGACAAGCATCAAATTGGGGAGAATCAAGTCCCTACCAATGAGTATCTACAGCCTTTCTGCTGCCTCAACGTCGCTGGAAGTGGACTGAGGTTGGATGTTTTGCTGGCGATACACGGCGAGGGCCTGGATAAAGCGGTGGATACTCTTCTGGCACAGCCAGCCAATCAGAGCGACGAAGACGAAGAGGCTGAGGATGAGCATCACCAGGTTGATCGCTGGGGTGGCCATTTGATGGGAGGCAGAGTGAGTAAAAATAGACAGCAAAAGCTCCTCCAGATAATGAAACGCTTTGGTTTGTTTTTTGCCTTAGTGAGGTGCTGAATATTTGCAAGTTGGAGTCAAGAATCGCTGTAGCTGTGTGGTGAAGGCAAGGTGCTGTGAGATAGGTAGAGCTGGTGATGGCTTCAATTGTCGAGATAATGCGTTCGTGATGTAGTTTTTTCAAAGCTTGAAAAAGAAGAAAATTACACATCCCTCATCCCAAGCGACTGAAATTGTTAAGCAATCATCTTTGCCAGTTGGTGCAGTAATTGCGCATGTTCTGCCACCTGGCTGCCACTCGTCCGTCCGTTCACCAACGGTAGAATGAGTATTGCCCCGTACAGACAACGTAAAGCCCATCTTGAGGTGCCTGGAGCAAGAAATAGAGATAATGAAAGACCTCGAATACTACTACATTTAGACGCTGACCAGAGAATCGTTCCTGGGAATTAATGCTATCCCGGTGCAGGTGAAGTCCATATTACCATCACACCTACGGTAAGGTACGGAGTACTCAAAGCAATAACGCCCTGATATCTTCACCACCAGAATGATTCAACGGCAGCGACACAAGGCAGCTCTAACATCCTGAACCAACAAGACTCAACCGCCCATATTACACATACAGGAGGCAAGGTACGAGTATGTTAAGCCCAAGGCGAGGAGCTGCGGCTTACCTAAAGAAACCTCGGAAGAAGTGCCCCCTGTTAGCGTGCTGACGGATTCTGTCGGCTCAATTGTGGCCGCTCTCCATCGGCAGACTCGCGCCTTGTCCCGAGCATAAAGACAACGATTAACCAGAGCCATCCCCGGATTTGCTTATTATAATCAAGAGGGCCTGCTTTCATACACGTGCTTTTTCTGCTGTGAATCAGTCAATCAGAAGAACGAGATTGTGAATCCTGCAGCAAGGCGCAATGATGAACCCGCTCAAGATGAACCCTCGCGTCCTCCAGAGGGCCTCAGTACGGAGACTGGCCGCCGCCGCAGCAAACATGAAGCCGGCCGTCTCCGTCATCTCGAACCCGGTCCGGAGTGCTGGCAGCCTGTCTCAGCGCCCCAACTCCAACTTTGTCTCGTTCCCCGGCGCTCTCAAGAGCTCCTTCACCAGCACCCTCAAGTTCGAGACGCCCGACTCATACACGGCTCTGCCGACGTACCGAGTCGTGGACCAGAACGGCCAAGTGGTCGACCCCTCCTTCACCCCCGACATCAGCGACGATGCCGTCATCAAGCTCTACAAGGACATGCTGTTCATCTCCATCATGGATCTCATCATGTTCGACGCCCAGAGGCAGGGCCGCCTGAGCTTTTATATGGTAAGCGCGGGCGAGGAAGCCGTCAGCGTCGGCAGCTCCAGTGTGCTGGACCGAGAGGACGTCGTCTTCTGCCAGTACCGAGAGCAGGGCCTGTTCAAGGAGAGGGGGTTTACGACGGAGCAATTCATGTCCCAGCTCTTTGCCAACAAAAAGGACAACGGCCGGGGGAGGAACATGCCCATTCACTACGGGTCCAAGCCGCTAAACATCGTGAGTACACGCCCCCTGCGGTGTTACGCCCGCGACTTCGCTTGCTAACCACGATTTCGGCAAAAAGCACACCGTCTCCTCACCATTGGCAACGCAGCTTCCGCAGGCTTCGGGGGCGGCTTATGCGCTCAAGTTACAGAGGCTGCAGGATCCCAGCGTAAAGCCGCGGGTAGCGGCCGTCTTCTTCGGCGAAGGAGCCGCCAGTGAGGGTGATTTCCACGCAGCGCTCAACATTGCCGCCACGCGCTCTTGTCCCGTTGTCTTCATCTGCCGCAACAACGGATTCGCCATTTCTACACCTACCCTCGACCAGTACCGGGGAGACGGCATCGCAAGCAGGGGCATCGGGTATGGAATCGACACCATTCGAATCGACGGAAACGACATCTGGGCAGTCAGGGAGGCCACGAAGAAAGCACGGGAGATGGCCCTGCAGGATGGTGGCAAGCCAGTTCTGATCGAAGCAATGACGTACCGTGTCTCTCATCACAGCACTTCCGACGACTCATTTGCGTACCGGGCTCGCGTCGAGGTCGAGGACTGGAAGCGGCGAGACAACCCCATTACCCGGCTGAGGAAGTGGATGGAGGCCAAGGGCTGCTGGGACGAGACCAAGGAGAAGGAGGCCAGGGACAGCCTGAGGAAAGAAATACTAAAGGCCTTTAGCGAAGCAGAGAGGGAGAAGAAGCCGCCCATCAGATCCATGTTCGAGGATGTGTATGAGAAGCTGACGCCAGATCTGAAAGAGCAGATGGGACAGCTCAAGTCCATGTTGGAAGCATACCCTGAGGAATACGATATCGGGTCCTATGAGGGCGGACTGGACAGCCTGGTGGTTGACAAGGACAATTAGGATGCTGTTAAGATTGGCGTGTGCTTATGATTTGTTTTCTGTAAATAGTTGATTTCTGTAGAAGAATTGAATGACAACAAGTATATGTACGCATTCAATGCACAACTGATCGAGATGAGAAGAAAAGAAAAGGGCCATCACTGGAGCAAGTTTAGGTAATCTCATGTTACCGCAACGGTACTAGTGCAGCCGGCTCACTTGCTTAGCACATGAGTGACACTAGTGCGTCCAAGGCCTAGCGCGCGCACCCCTGCTCAATGATTGGATGATGCTTGTCAGTTGTTGATTGCCAGCACAGGGCGCTCTCTGCACAGAGCTCTGAAGCTACTTTCAACATCAACTCCGTCTCTCTCTGCCTCTCGGTATACCCTCCGTCCCCTTTGGCATCATCGCGCCATGTCAAGCAAGAGGCACTCCATCCTCCCGGCCGTCGACCGCAGCGGCCCCAAGCCACCCGTCAACTTCTCCACATCCCTCACCATATCGGATAATGCAGTCCTGCTGGGCAGCCATTCGATCACGATGCAGGCAGAGACGGTGATACACCCCCGGTCGCGCATCGAGTCCAGCGTCGGCAGCGTCCTCGTCGGGCGGCGCTGCATCGTCCAAGAGCGGGTGCATCTCGGCGCCCCTCCAGACAATACCGGGAAGGGCGCAGGCGGCGTCAGCCTTGGGGACTACGTTCTCATCGAAGCAGGCTCGGTCGTCGAGGCGGGAGGGACAGAAATTGGTGAGGGCAGCGTCATTCAGGTTGGAAGCAGAATTGGAAGTGGCGCCAGGATCGGAAAGGCAAGTAAAAGCTCCAGAGTTACCACCGGACAGACTACATCACAAGGAGGGGGAGGGGAGGGCGGAAGCTAACGCGGCTTCAGAATTGCACGGTGTCACACTTGTCCATCATTGCCAGCGGCAAGGTGCTGCCCGACAACACGGTGGTCTATTCAAATGGCACATGGCGAACCGACAAGCGCGGAACCCCAGAGCTTCGAAAGCTGAGCATAGTGAAACAAATTGCTATGCTGAGGAAGATGATACCGAGTAACCCAGACAAGTTCCGATAGTCCAACTACCTTACGGCAGGCCATATCAATAGCTCATGGCGTCCTCGAAGAGCGCACGCAATTGCTCCTTCTCAGTCTGCAGTTCGGTGGAAATGTTGGGAGCAAGCTTCAGCACTCGGGCCTGAGGAATGGTGCCTTCGACGAGCGCGTCAATGTGTTCGTGGCCGAAACCGAGGTCCTTTAAGCCGTTTGGCTGGTCACCCAGGTCCTGGAGGAACTTGATCAGTGCCTCTGCCAGAACCTCACCAGCACTCTCTGCCTTGACGTTGGAGATGTCCACGCCGAATGCCTCGGCCGCCAGGAGATGCCTTTCCGGGTTAGAGGGCGCCGTGAACCTGAAGACGGCGGGGGCAGAAACCGCCACCGAAACGCCGTGCGGAATGAGCGGGTTCGGGATGTCGTAGCCGGCGTGCTTATACCCTGGGTTCTGGCCCGAGATGGGATACGACATGCCTACGTTCACAACGACTCTCAACGAGCTGCTCGCGCAATGGTGGAATGAGGGGTTACATACCGTGGCATAAATGGACACCCGCATTTCCAAAGCCAACTCCAGCAAGCGTTGCCGCCAACAGCATCTGGGTCTGAGCTTCAAAATCCTCCGGATCCTTCACTGCACGAGGAAGGTACTTGACCGTGCTCTTGAGTGCGTTAAGAGAGAAGATATCCGAAATGGGGTTCGCACCCTGGTAAGCTGGACGGAGAATTGGGTTGGTCGGTCGAGGTGTACGCTCGGTATAGGGGATTGCTGTCCAGGACTCAAGAGAATGGCACAGGACGTCAAGCCCGGAGCTGGCCTTGACGGCCGCAGGCATGGTGCGTGTGTTGAGGGGATCGCATATACCAAGCGTGGGCTTGAGGTTTCGGTGAGCGACGCCCGTCTTTGCCTTCTTGGGGACGAGATCGAAGATGGCCGTGCCCGTGGTCTCGCTGCCGGTGCCCGCGGTGGTGGGGACGGCGATCAATGGCCTCAGGGGCTTGTCAATGGGCCGCCCCTTTCCCAGTGGCGCGTTGACAAAGTCGAGGAAGTCGGCATCCGGGTACGCAGTGTAGAGATTCATCAGCTTGGCCGTGTCCATGACGGAGCCTCCGCCGACGGCGAGGAAAGCATCTGGTTGATATGGCCTCGCCCACGCAATGGCGTCCTTGATGCTAATGTCCACATGTTAGTTCAAGTGAGAGGCGCCACGGGGGGGCTGTAGCAGGTTACAGCGGGTGACCCATTACGAGCTGTCTTTTGGTTCTATCCTCACGTCGGAGTAGACCTTGAAGTTGATGCCTTCACGATCGAGGCTCTCTCGAACCTGCTTCATGGCATCGAGTTGATTCACAGTCTGGTCAGTGACTACACAGACTCTTTTCGAGCCGAGGTTCTGGAGATCCATGCCGACTTCCTGGGTGGCGCCAGCACCGAATCGAATGGAGGAGGCTGCCATTTCAAAGGCATACTCCTTTAAGTCTGCATTGGAAGGCGTGGCATAGCGACGGCCTCCTTTGTTCAGAGCCTGGGAGATGGAGGTTGGTGCAGTCTTGTGGTAGCCCGGGTTGGAGTGGCAGGGGCACGATGGAGGATGGGTGTACTGGATGGTGCGAAGGAGGCTCGAAGCTCGTTTGGCGGCCTAGAAAATTGATTGCGATTGGTTATGGATACATGCCAAGTGAAGCCATCAGTGCAGGGGGGAGGGGGGAGGCGAGGCCATACATTGGGCATTACTCTAACGGAGGCTGCCATTGTTGCTGTTATCGCGTGTATAGTGCTGCTGAGTCTCGATTTCAATCGGCAATGTACGATGCGGGGTTTGGGGGTGTTGAGGCCCCGGATTGAGTAGCTAGCGGTTCATGTCCAACTTTATGGGGTAAATCACGGCAGTCGGCTCTGCAGCCTCCGGTCTACGGCAGAGTCGCATTGGAGAGGATTTGGAGATGGAGTCGCGGTTGCGTGAAGCGCTGCCGCTTAGAGTTAGGAAGCTCCAGTTTACGAGTTTGCCGCCGCGCTGTTTGTGGTTGTCTGTCTGTCTGTATGTTCCAGTTGTATGTAAGCGGAACCAAGGTAGGGTAAGGCAATGATGGACTTGGAATATGGGGAAGCCGAGGTCATCAGGATGCGATATGATACAATGATTACATACACAGCCGCACACAGCCTTAGCAAGTACCCAGTATTACAACCCTGGCTCAACTATTACTACTTGGACTAATGGGCGATTTTCCAGAAGGATTCTTCTAAGCCGTCTGTTCGCATAATAAGCTTGTTGTTTATTTTAAGTGGCAGAGAGAGATAAGCCAGGGAACTTGCACTGGCTGCGTGACATTCATTGGACGTTGGAGGCTTTAATTACGCCGTACGGAGCGTTTGTTATGCCATCGGCTCAGCCGGATCATCTCGAGCGCTGCTGCTGCCATCGGCGCTCGCTCTCGGGCAACAACGTCATCCGTTCTGAATCCCGTTGTCCGTTGCCCGATGCGCTGCCCTGCTTGACAACCCTGTCTGACCTGTTTTTTCTCTCTTCTCGATACCACCACTGCCAACTGCTCACGTTCTTAATAAGGGAAATGGCGCCCGCGACGTCGCCCAGCCTAGCAAACAGTAGTTCGGTTTTCTAAAACCCTTCCCATCTTTGCTTCCTCGATACATTGATACCCGACTTTTCTTCCATTTTCAGTTTCACTTCCATTCAAGCCTTGTTTTTGTTCCTTTTTTTTCTTGGTTTCTTTCCCGAGGTCATCGCATCGCATCGCATCGCATCGCCATAATCCGCTGCATGATGCCCGGCGCAGGCCAGGATTCAGCACCCGTCCGATCGCTGTCGGATACGCCAAACGATGCCTCTGCGTCGACCTCAGCCGTGGGACGGGCTGCCGATGCGTCCACCAACGGCGGCATCACCTCGTCGCAGCAGGGCACCACCTCGCTGCCCAACATCGTGACGTTCGTGTCCAGCAACCGCACCAACACGGGCCGCAGCCTGGAAGCGACTCGCTCATCAGACGCACCCCGACGCAGCCTCTCCTATGCCCTGCGCCCACATGCAGAGGTCTACTACGACTCGCGGGCCGGAACGCGCAGGGAGTGGAAGCGACGAGAACGGACGCTGCAGGACTACTACGGCAACAACCCCCAGCTGCTGCCCCAGCTGCCGTTTACGTGGCATCACGGCTGGAAGCGCTGGCGGCTGTTTCTCTTTGCCTTCATGGTCTTCTTCGACGGCTCGATAGTGCCCATCTTGCTCTACTACACGATGCGATACGCGGGCAATGTCGCCGGCTGGATCATCTTCGCCGTCGTCACCACCATCTGGGGCGGGCCGACATACGTCGAGTTTGCCATCAGAACGCTGCGCCTGATGAAGAAGGAGAGGTTCTACCGTCCCCTGGGCACAGAGAGCCGCTGGTGCTTCGACATCATCAACTGGACGTCGGTGCTCACCATCACTGCCGTCACGGCCCTCTTCATCGTCGGCAGTGCGCCGCACGAGGTCTGGCTGCGCGTGCTCTGCATGCCAGCTCCGGCCATTCTGTACTGCATCGGCGGCGTGCTGGCCCTGATTACGCTGTTCCACTGTATGAACTGGCCAGCTCCCTTCCGCCTGAGCTCTACCGGGAAAGGTGAAAAGGTACGAAGGAACACCCTTTCTATATCTTCTCTTCTTGAATTCCAGTACTGACTGTCTCTCTTTTGTCAATTAGGTTCTGCCGGGGGTTTACTACTTCATCGAAGACGTTGTTGCAGTCAATGCCGGCGCAGGTCGGCCATTTCGAGAGGCTCTTGCGGCACGTTACCACGCCAGCCCCCGCTTTCGGACAATGCTGCTCGTCCAGTCGCTGTTCTGGTCCATTCCTGCTCTTGTCTTGGCCGCCGCCCTGACCGTCGTAGCTCTCCTGCATCCCATTCCAGCAACCGTGGCGTACGGAATATGCTGGGCCGTACCATTTATATGGTGTGCGATTTGGGGCGCCATCACCGTTGTGTGGTGCAAGCGGAACATGGTTCGGGAGAGACTGGAGTGGGAACAAGAGCATCCTACCGAAAAACTCGAGGTCACGAGCAGCGAGCCTCTGGCGGCGGTATAATTGTATTTACTATCAGGCTTGCTATGCTACTCAGCTCTGGTTCCGCCCTATGACGATTTGACCCTTATCGACGATGCATTTCCTTGCCGCACCTGACCCATACATCGTTGGCGGTGATTACTGTGCTGATGATCATGGCTTTTGCAATGGCCGCGGAATCCAGTTCGACCAGCCCAACAGCAGTTGCCGGAAGGAGCAGGTCCAGGGCGTCGGCCAGGATCTTCATCACCAACGAAGAGACAGCATCGCCGGGCTCTGTTGCTCCGCTCTTGGCTTCCATACAATACTCGGTTCCCTTCACATGAGTTGCAACACCATTTCTCGACGAAGAGACCTCGCCTCCATTTTGATGCTCGCCCACCTTTTGCGAGTTCTCCTTCTCCCCTTCGTCCCGGCTAGACGAGGGACCGGGGATCATTTTACGATTGCCTAGCAAGTGCAACAGCCTGGTGCCCGAGCGAAAAAGAGAGATGCATAGAGCGATGAGCCAGAAATATTGAGCTTGATAATTCAAGCTTGCAGTCTGCTCGGGACCGAATATCTCCAGCTGGTCAATCTCCAGCAGTTCCAGCAGAGTGACGGACTCGAGCATGCCGAAGATGCCCAGACACGTTTTGCCGACCACATCGAGGAAAGTGTCGAAATCCAGCACGCCAGAGGCATAAATATCCCAGCCCAGCTTGAACTGCTCCAGGAACCGGAAGAGGCGCAGGAGGCGTCTGGTCAGGTTGATCCTGGACTGCAGCTGCAAGAATGACGCTGAGGGCGGGACTCTGGCGCTGATCGACGTCCGATGGAGCAGGGCGGCGAGTTGAGCGGTTGGGTATGTGGCGATGAGGATGACTAGGGCCTGGACGAAGCGTAATGAACGCTCGAGGCCGGCTTGGCAGGCGTCAGGGTTAGCCGGTCAATCCGTCAACTTTTGTTTCTTTCTTCTGCTTTCATCTTGATATGGAATAGAAATAACATGCAGTCTAAACGTTTTGCACACACACACACACTACAACGAGCGTGGTGAATTGGTCGTTGGGCAATGCTTGGAGAAGATGTAACCCACCACTGTCTGTCCCAAAGACGATGAATTGCCGCAGAGTGGCCATTGCACAGGATCGGCAAACACTGCAGTTGACTGTTGTCAATCCCGGTGCTTTGTGTGCTTGAGATGAGCTGATGTGAGGTGAGATGAGAGAGGGCAGTATGGCGTGTTTTAACAGCTCACGGTGAGGAGGAGGGATTGGGATCGGATTTGCACGAGTTCGGGGTTGGTCGCGGCATGTGTGTACCGTACCTGTATGTACATTTGGCGATTAAGGTATTAGCGGTCTTTTTACGGGGCATGGCATGAATCTTGGCTGCCCAAATTATGTGGACTTTTACTGCTGGATCCTGAGCTATTGTTAGGTACGAAGCAGCACGAGCAGCAGGTCTACCAGCTAGGCAATTTTCGAGTCAAATGAACTTCACACTGCAATCGTCCGTATAACATACCATTCATTGGGAAATACACAACTTCAAAGACGAAAGACCGGAGAAGTAGCTTCACCTGCTGAGGTCCACGCTTCAGCATTCATTCAGGCTGCTATTTCCAAGACAGAGTGAAACAACGACACCACCAAATTTTTTCGTCTACTGCAGGGTAACAGCCCAGAGCAAATGCGACGCTCCTCCAGCAGAGCACCCGTACTCGGTACGCATGGGGCGAGTTGACTGACGCCCCCGAGTCTCCTTTCGCCATGTTTTCTTCATCGCTTCGTCGTCGATGCTTCAGCGTGCTGAGATCAGCCCATCCTCCTGTCCGGAAGAGCGTCCCGGTGACGTGCGGCTCGGGGGGCTCAGTGGAAGTCGAGTCTGTAAATTCACGACGAAACCCACCGAAAGACTTCATTCACCCGAGGTGCTAACTCCTGCAAATAGCTTGTACAACGTCGATGAGTTTTCGCCTACAAAGGTCCTCTTCCTGCATCTGCCTTCGCTGCCGGACAGTGCCCATGGCGTGAGGCAACTGCCGGAGTTTCTGCACGACTGGCCCGTTGCCAGCATCAACTACCGGTGGGCAACCGAACCTCCCCGGGCCGCAAGCCAGGACGGGGAGCATGTCGACGATGACTACTCAGTCGACTGGCCGGTGCCAATCCACGATGTGGCATTTGCCTACCAATGGGTAGTCGAAGCGCTGAAGCCCCCGTCCAGCGGCCGCGGCAACATCTACGTCTACGGCTCTCACCTCGGCGCCGGCCTGGCCATGTCGCTCTCCCTGACAAACGCCCACCCGCACAAGCGCTTTGCCGTCCGCGGCGTCGCGGCCTACAACGGCGTCTACAACTGGACCATGTTCCTGCCGGGCCACAAGGTCCGCGGCGCCAAGTCCGCGAGGGCCGCATGGAGGGCGCTGCAACGCAACAACGGCAATCTCAGGCTCGACGCCCTGGGCGACAGGCTCGTGGCCCTGTTCCAAGAGCCGCACAACCTGTTCGACCCCTTTGCGAGCCCGAGCCTCTTCTTCCACAACCCGGGGCTGGCCATTCCCGAGTCGTTCTACGCGTCTGCCGCGTATGCCAGCCTCGTCAACGCCATGAAGGGGCAGCATGACACGTCGGACGAGACGTTGGAGGCGTCTCGCAGATCCCACCTTGTGTTTCCCCCGAGAGCGTCGACTCTCAAGATTCCCGAAACGCTGCTCTTGCACGACGCACCGTCGAGGTCACCGTTGCATCATCATGCTCGTGATCATGGTGACCACCACCACCTCCTTGGAGCTCAAACGAAGAGCAAAACAACAACAACAACAAAGTCGAGGTCCAAAGTCGTAGATACGAGACACACGTTCATGGCGCAGGCAGCTGAAATGGCCAGCTTCATGCGGCGGAGCATCGAAATGGTCGAGCTTAAGGAGCGGGCCAAGTGGGATGAAGACGCGCAGCGGCTGGCAAGAGAGCCGGAGCGCAGAGTGCAGGTCGTCGAGGTGGGACAAGAGGGCGAGGAGCTTGGGTTGAACGACGCTGGCCAGCAAGCTGTTTTGGATTGGTTGGGAAGCCTCAATATACGATGACCTCTTCGGTTTGCAGTCCCAGCTATTACCGTATGAAGGGTTTACAGTACCTTGGCAACTTGGGTATGGAAGCCAAGGCATGAGAGTGAGGGAGGGGATGCATGTTGCCAGTGAAATGGCCAATGACGTCAAAGAGCCCGCTTGTCGGTGTACCCTGATCGACCCTGATTGACTCCAATTGTCAAACAATTGACACCGCCCCCTCATGCACTGAGTCCCTAATAGTAACCCTGTAAAGCTTGAAATCGAGCCTGTTTGTGATACCGGCCTTGAGTGAGCTGTCAAGCTGCTTGTCTCAGCGCCTAACAGCCACCAGGTACACAAGGCACCACTGGCGTTGCCGCCTGGTACCTTGCCCGAAATAGCAGGAGGCGGCCCCCACCGGCCCCAAAGGGTACGTACCGCGCTACTGTCCCCCGTGCTTATATCAACCAACCCGCTGCGTTTACCGCTACCCTTATGCCCCGTCAACTCTCCATCCGTGACGCAATCATACACACTCAAAGCATCGCCGTCTCTCCCTCTCTCTCTCTCTCTCTACAGAATTGCCATCACACAGAATCTTCCCCATAATCGCGGACGAGACGCTGTGAAAGCACGTCTCAACAGTCGGTTTGATGGCCATTCGGCCAGGAGGCGCCATGCGTCGGGCGGTGCTGCTTTCAGGGCTAGCCGCCTTGTTCATCGGCTCGAGCGCCGCTGCGGAATCGTACACGCCAAAGCATGAGCTGGGCCGCTGTGCGTTCCGGGGCCAGTGTGGCAAGCAGAGCCTCTTTGGCAAGGAGCTGCCCTGTGTCGACAATGGCCTCGCGCACGATCCGGACGAGGATCTTCGAAAGGAGCTGGTTGAGCTCTGCGGCGCCGAATGGAGCGACGGAGCTGTCTGCTGTAACATGGAACAGGTATGCCGTCGTGCCTCCTCCCTCGCCCTCCGAGAAACGATGTTATTAACGCTGGATAAAAGGTGCAAGCGCTGAAGAAGGAAATGGGCACTCCGAGGACCCTCATCGGTTCATGCCCGGCCTGCAAGCACAACTTTTTCAACATGTTTTGCAAGTTCACGTGCTCCCCCGACCAATCGACCTTTATCAACGTCACCGATGCCGCGCCGAAGAATGGCAAGCTGCTCGTCACGGAGCTCGACCAGCTCATCTCCGAAGAATACGGCTCGGGCCTATACAATAGCTGCAAGGAGGTCAAGTTTGGAGGTGCAAACAGCAGGGCCATGGACCTGATTGGCGGTGGAGCCACGAATTATCACGACATGCTCAAGTTTCTCGGCGACAAGAAGCCATTTGTTGGCTCGCCCTTCCAGATCAACTTCCCGGAAGAATACGACCAGCCTGGGATGGAACCGCTGGAGATGACGCCAAAGAAATGCAACGACGAGGACCCTGCCTATAGATGCGTTTGCGTTGACTGCCCCGAGGTGTGCCCTACACTACCAGATGTCAAGGAGGCTGGATCCTGCCGGGTGGGAAAGCTTCCGTGTCTGTCATTCGCGTCCATCTTCACGTATGGCATCCTGCTCCTGGCTCTCCTAACCGCTGTTTTTGGCCACATCTTCTGGTTCAGATATCTCAAGCGCCGCGTCGAAAGGACTCGCCTGCTTCACGAAGCATCTCACAGCGATGATGAAGACGAGGGAGGGCCTATCCTTACTGATGCTATGCGAGATCAGCCAACGAAGCGATACTGGCTCAACGACAGATGCGACAAGGCCTTTCGTCACTTGGGAAACACGGCCGCAAGATTCCCAGGCCTGACCATAGGCGTTAGTCTGGTGGTGGTTGCTGCTCTGAGTGCCGGCTGGATCCGGTTCGATATAGAGCAAGACCCTGCTCGACTCTGGGTCAGCCCGTCTTCGGCTGCCGCCCAAGAGAAAGAATACTTCGACTCCAACTTTGGCCCCTTTTTCCGAGCCGAAAAGATCTTCTTGGTAAACGACACCGATGCTTCTGGCCCTAGCCCCGTTCTTAGCTACGAGACCTTGAAGTGGTGGATGGATGTCGAGAAGAGCGTTGAGAGCCTCAAGGGCCCAACATATGCAAGCTCGCTCGACGACGTTTGTTTCAAGCCTACCGGTGATGCCTGTGTTGTGCAGTCTGTTACGCAATATTGGTACGCAAAAGGAGGAGATATCGACCCCAAGTACTGGAAGGATGACCTGCGCAGCTGCGCGCAATCTCCCGTCGAGTGCCGACCTGCCTTTGGACAGCCCATCGAACCCACCATGATTCTGGGCGGCTGGGGCAGTGACGTTGCTGACTCTCAAGCGATGACTGTCACCTGGGTGGTCAACAATGCCCCTGAAAAATCCGATGCGCTTCTTCGCGCCATTGACTGGGAAAATGCACTCCGCGATCGACTCCTTGAAGTTCAGGAAGAAGCCAAGGGTCGTGGCCTCCGACTGTCTTTTACCACCGAGATTAGTCTGGAACAGGAGCTCAACAAGTCGACAAATACGGATGCCAAAATCGTCGTCATAAGCTACATTGTCATGTTCATCTACGCGTGCTTGGCCCTCGGCACTCCTTTGAAGCACCTGTTTGGAAACCCTGCGCTGCTGCTCGTCGAATCAAAGGTCACCTTGGGTCTTGCCGGCATCCTCATTGTTCTTATGTCCATCTCCGCGTCGATTGGTTTCTTCTCCTGGGTTGGCCTCAAGGCTACGCTCATCATCGTCGAAGTAATTCCTTTCATCGTCTTGGCCGTCGGTGTTGACAACATCTTTCTCATTGTCCACGAGCTTGAAAGAGTCAATGTCAACTTCCCGGACCAGATGGTGGAGGAGAGAGTGTCTCGGGCTTTGGGCCGCATGGGACCCTCCATTCTTTTCTCGGCCCTGACCGAGACCTTTGCGTTTGCCCTTGGATCGGCCGTTGGCATGCCTGCTGTCCGCAACTTTGCTGCGTATGCCGCTGGTGCGGTCCTCATCAACGCCGTTCTTCAGATGACCATGTTTGTATCCTTCCTCGCCTTGAACCAAATGCGAGTGGAAGACCACCGATGCGAACTCTGGCCGTGGTGGCAGGTCAAGAAGGCCAGGATCAGTCTCAACGGCAGCAATGGCTTCAGCCCCGCAACCGGAAGAGCGTCTGATGCCGATGAAGAGAGCTACCTGCAGATTTTCATCAGAAACACCTACGCGCCTGGCCTTTTGCGAAGGCAGACCAAAGTCGCCGTCGTCGCCATCTTCCTCGGACTCTTATCGGCCGCCATCGCCCTGCTGCCGGGCATCCAGCTGGGGCTGGACCAGCGCGTTGCTATTCCCGACGGCTCCTACTTGATCCCGTACTTCAATGACCTCTACGACTATCTCGAAACCGGACCTCCAGTGTACTTTGTCACCCGAGGGGTTGACGCGTCTCAGCGCCCGCAGCAGCAGGCACTCTGCTCAAGGTTCACTACATGCCAGCCTTTCTCGCTGACCAACACGCTGGAGCTTGAGAGGCAGCGATCCCACATTTCGTACATCATGTCTCCGACGGCAAGCTGGATCGATGACTTCTTCCTGTGGCTGAATCCCATCTATGACCAGTGCTGCATTGAACATGGCTCAACCTGCTTTGCAGACCGCCAGCCGGCCTGGAACACATCCCTCTATGGAATGCCCGAGGACGGCGAGTTCATCCACTACCTCGAAAAGTTCCTCGCCGCAAAGACGGATGATGTCTGCCCGCTGGGCGGTCAAGCCTCCTACGGAGACGCAGTCGTCTTGGACAAGGATTCTGCACATGTCAAAGCTAGCCATTTCAGGACCGCGCATACCCGCCTTCGCAGCCAAGACGACTTTATCAAGGCCTATTCCTCTGCGCGCCGCATAGCCTCTGAGATCGCCAAGGAAACCGGGGCGGATGTCTTCCCCTACAGCGTGTTCTACATCTTCTTCGACCAGTATTTGAGCATCATCCAACTGACGGCTGGACTCTTGGGCGCTGCTGTCGGTGCCATCTTCATCATTGCATCGTTCCTCTTGGGCTCCGTTCGCACGTCGGCCATTGTGACTTTGACGGTTGTAATGAGCGTCATTGACATCATGGGCGCGATGGTGGTGTTCAACGTTTCTTTGAATGCCGTGTCTCTTGTGAATCTCATCATCTGCGTCGGAATCTCAGTTGAGTTTTGTGCGCATATTGCCCGAGCCTTCATGTTCCCCTCACGAACGGTCATGGAGAACAGCTTCAACGTCAATGGGCGAGATGCTCGTGCTTGGACAGCACTGGTCAACGTCGGCGGATCCGTCTTTTCAGGCATCACGGTTACCAAGCTGCTGGGTGTCAGTGTCCTTGCGTTTACGCGGTCCAAGATTTTCGAAATCTACTACTTCCGCGTGTGGCTGGCCCTGGTCGTCTTTGCTGCCCTCCACGCCCTGGTATTCCTGCCAGTTGCGCTGAGCCTTGGTGGAGGTGAAGGCTATGTCGATCCGGAAAGTGAGGGCACGGCGGCACAGGACCTGACCGATAGGCGATGGCGAGCAATTACGATTCACGACAACAGCGACTCGGACGATGATTATTAGCTGGGTGGCTGTTGAGAAGACCTGGACGAGCGTCTGTTCACTTACTCGAGGGACAGAGAGGATGCAGCTTGAAGTTGTGCCATGCTATCCTGGTGCCTGCCGTTGGCAACTCTTATTCGAACCGTACTGGAATGACGAGAAGGTGGTTTGTTTTCCTTCCTTATGCCTTTTGGTTTTATACCGGAATTACTGGTGTCTGGTGCTTGAAATTTTGCGTCATGAATTGCTGGGATGTAATATCGGGAGCATGTATGGGGAATTATAACACAGCGGGTTGGAAATGTAGTTTAAGCTTTGCATGCCGAGACTGTTTAAGCATTCTGCAAGCTGTTTGTTCGTTTTTTTCATGTCTTTCTCATCTTTTTTGGTGCAGCGGCTGGCATTGGGTACTGTATAGTTATCACAAGTTGATTCGATAGAAACATGGTCAGTATACGTTAGGACGCCCTAATAAACCAGACGTTTTCAATCAGCCTTGTACGGACGAAGATGCCATTCCAGCCGGTTTGTAAGACGGTCTAATGCCATGTCTCCTCGTTCATTTCTGCTTTTCCCGTCCCACAACTGCCAGAAGTGTTGAAAACTTGTCAATACTCCAGCAACAGCAAGTCTTCTGCTGTACTAGCCGAGGCAGCATCACCATTGTCCGACACCTGATGGTGTCCCAAAGGCGATGATGTCTCGTCGTCCTCGTTGGCCTCACCGCCGTCTCCCTCCAGCTTGCCACCGTCACCACCACCACCACAAAGCCGCCGCTCTTTCCACGATGAGGACGACGACACGGCAGCAGCAGCAGCAGCACCACCACCACCACCACCACCACCACCACCACCACGACGCCTCTCCCTCTCCCTCGTGCCGCGCTCTACGCGGTCGAGTATGCGGACCATCTTGCGGCCGCACGCCTCGGGATACTCCTGGCCGTCGCGGCCGACGAAGACGGGCTTGCCGTCGTTGAGCGGGTTCTTGAGGTCGCCGAGCCTCCAGAACTCGGTGCGGTCGGTGTTGAGCCATGTGATGCGGAAGGGGCCGCTGGCTTCCCAGGTGATGTTGTTCATCCACTTTGCGGGGGGGATGCTGTCGTCGGGGGCGGAGGCCATGCGGGCCTGTATGTGTGTTTGTGTATGATGGATTAGTTTTTGTGATGATGAGCTCTTTTCAATGTATGGGGCGCGTAATGTACGATTCATAAGTTGGGCTTGGTTATTAGTTTGGAGTTGTGTGGACTTACGTATCCTTGGAAAGCCTTGGACTTGTTGATGGAAAAGATGAGATAGACGTTCTTGTGCGTCTTGAAGGCGCTTGCGAAGAGGGAGCCGTTCTTGGCCTTTGTGATCCACAAGCCCTGTTTTTCCAAAGTGAATGATGAGTTATCTTCGAGAGAAGGTTTACATAGCAAAAACCGGCTGGGCTGGGATCATGTACTTACGTCTCGCTGAGACAACTCGACGTTGGACACGTTAAAGGACTTGACCAGAAAGTATCTCGACTCTAGTTATCCCTGTTAGAGGAGTGTGTCACCGAGATATAGGGGGAAGTCAGAAACACGAGATTCCAAGATTACCTTGCTTAGGAACCGGCGACAAGGCCTGGGCTGGAGGGTATCTGTTTGCAGATCTGCCTTTGCCAGCGAGGCAGCGAGGTGCTGCGGCGTCATGGGCTTCTTCTTCTTCTTCTTCCCTATCCGACAGGAGCGGCGGCGACTCTGCTTCTACACTGTCGTAGTCTGGGTCCACAGGCGACGGAGTGGCTTCAGCAGACGGTTGAGGGTTCTGTAGAGGAGCCATGGAGGGAATAGCAGCAACATCCAGCTCCTGACGGGACACTGGTCTATTGCCAAAAGCCATGTACCCGCCATTGTCGGACCCAGCAGCCCCTCTCGTCAACGAGGAGATCTCGGAGCCACAACGCTCACTCGAGCCCGCAAAGGCCGCTGAGCGCGCGTCGACGTAATCATAGCCTGCCGCCTGCCGCGTCCTTGTTGTTGCTGGAGCCACCGCCGCCGCCAGGGACAAGGACGAGGGGCTCGCCAACATAGTCGAGGAGCTCAGCGGCGGCGTCGGAGAAACGAGGTAATAATCCGCAGAGGAGCGCATTTCCGAGACGATTTTGCAGCGCTGCTCGTCAATGTCCTTTAGCTTGCGCAGCGCGACGAGAACCCTTTGGCGGTGCTCGACGTCGAAGAAGCCGGTGTGCTGCAGCCAAAGCCTCAAGTCGCTGTCGGCATCGAGGCTGATGGTGGTGAGACCGTGTTGATGATGCTGGCCCTGGATGTCCTGGGACGTGGTTCTTGTGGCCTCCCCGGAGAGGGTGTCGCTCTCACTGTCTGTTGCAATCATTTCGGCGTGTTTGAGAAGCCGTCTTTGGTGGAATCTGGAAGATGGTCCTGTTGGTATAGCGAATGCTCGCGTCAGTCGGTAATTCCCAGTCGGTAAAAGTGTGCTGCGTATCCCCTGATATATCCAAGAGCTGTCGAGGCGTCCCAGTCAAGCTGTGCATCGCATCGCGGCCGGGCACGGAACAAAACCTACCTGCGCCTGTCGCTGTCGAAAAGAGAGTGGAATGGTGACTGATGAAGGCAAAAGTCTTGAGATGTTCCGTTTGCAATGACGGTACAGGCGGTGTAGGGCTTGGATGGCAGAACAGCCCGTCATGAAAAACTGCCAGCTGCCCAGCTTGTGAGCCTCGAGAGCAGACGGACGCGCGTCATGATGGCGGGCATGGGCATCAAAGCACAAGACAACATGTGCGGATATCCGATGCAGAAAGGCGGCGCATCAATTCACACACAATGAAGGGACCCCTGAGTGGCGCTTGGTATGTACTTCAAGCAAGGCGCATTGTCGACGATGAGATAGACACGGAGTACATGATTGAGGGATAGGCTATGTTGGACCTGGTATAACGGAGATGCTCATCTTTTGCTCGGTCAGGAACAAGCAAATGCATGCGTCTTTGTAGGTGCAGAATGATGAGTATTCTATGCCTCGGCGAGGAGACGATACAGGGGGTTAGGTTGCATAAGAGGCCCGGGCGAGTCCTGTTCCTTTGTATTGGGACAGCACATCGATCGAGTCCTCCTCATGCCGGAGGTAGAAACGACGCAAACAAGCCTCCCTGGATGCCGGCATACATCACCATGAACACGACCACCATGGATCCCGTCTTGCGAGTCTCGCCGTTTCTGAGGCTGTTGGCTATCCACCAATACCACACTGGATAGCCGGACGACAGCCGAGTAATGATCTGCACGTGGAAGTTGGTGATGGCGAGGACGGCCACCAGCGCCTGTATCACGGCGAGTGTGAGCACAAATGTACGATACGGCTCCTCAACCATTGGCGGGGCCCAACCGAGGCTCTGGCCAAAGCTACGAATGACTTGCAGTCCTGAGCTGATGAGAAGCGTGAGAACAGGACTGGCTAACAAGAATAGGGGAAGCTGGTTTGGGGTCCAGTATTTCAAGAAGCCATTATTCCTGCAGGAAGAGTGAGTACCACAGAACGACTCCGTACGGGTTGAAAAGTATGGGGTGGCAGCTTACCAGTAGTGGCCCTGGACAAAAGTGAATATGCTGGGAATCAGTTGAGAACACCATGGCCGTGCTTCCATACCGTTGACCGGATCAACATGGCAATACCTAAACCAAGCTACCGTTTGCGGGACTACACTGCCAGCCGCAATGAAAAGGCCGCCGATGATCAAGGAGGCGAGCAGTGCAAGCCTCGAAAGACTCGGCTGGCGCAAGAAGCTCGACAAGCACTTGGTCGCTTCTACGGCAAAAAGAAGCCCATTGAGCAAGCCGTTGCTCCTAAACGAAGTGGCCAGCCCAAATAGAACCCCTGCACCGACAAAGGCCAGCATCCGCTTGCAAACAGTAGCGCTGGGCCGGAGCCCGACTGCGAAAAGCAGGTTGCCGATGAATGACAGGCAGGCAAACGGACTCTCGGCATAAGGAGCGGACAGGAAGAGGCCGGCTGGAGAGAGGATATGCAGAACTGCTGACACGTAGGCCAGCGTCTTGTTCCCGAATAGAAGACGGGTAAGCCGGTGTAGAGCCAGCACGGCCGCCAGATGAGCCGAGTTTGTAAAGACAATGGCCACCACAGGCTCGAGGGCCGCATCACCGGCCAGATGCGTCAATGGCCTCAGCAGCCACGAAATGCCACGCACAGAAAGCGGAAGAGCGGCTCCAAAGGCCCACTGCTGCTCGTACACATAGCCATGGCGCGCGGCTTGCATGAAGTACAGCGCATCCCACCGCGTCAACCTCGTTGCCAGGGCCGATGCGTTGGCCCTTGAGCCGTACGCGTGCTCGAAGAAGAGAGACGTCGACGTGTCATAGTCCTGGCTGAGGGCCGTTCCCAGGGCAATGGCCAGCAGGAAGCCTTTCCAGGCGGCGAAGACGGCGACGAGCGAGCGCAATGGGCGGGACTCGTGATACGGGATGAGCTTCATCTTGGCGGCCACGAGATGATGGATGATGGATGTTGGCCGAATGAAGGAACAGATATAGAAGCTCTCGAGCTCTGGTGACTTGACGGATAATCGCTGGTCACGGGCTCGGGTGCATTGTGTTTGTTTTGGCGCAGGAACTGAAGCCAAAAAGCCGTCCAAGATGCGCAGCTGTTGATGTGATGATGATGAAGAAGTTGAAAGTGTGAGGTTCAACTTGCTCAACTGGACAGGCAGCTAATAAGACAGGGCTCCTCGTGGTACCGTCCTAACGCTTGGTTGGGGGCTTGCTATCACGCTGAAGCTAAATTGGGCGGCTGAACGTGCTGTAAACTGACCCCTGGCTGCGAGTGGATACGTTGATGAAGCTACTGAGCGACTTTGTCCAGCCATCGCAAATAGCCTCGAACATCTCCTCCACCTGCTTGTAGCTCTCAAGAAGTCTCGGAAATGGCGACCTTACACTTATGCTCTTCATAAGACTAAAGATGGTCCCATTCGCATATTGAATGAACCGCATTTGCAATATCTGTTCACGTTGCTTGGATTGCCGAGATTGTCTGTTAATTTCTTATTCATGGTCAATTCATACAAGTACCACCCGTAACCCATCCGACCTACTATAACACGACTAACATACATCTTTTTGTGCTCGCAATGTCAAGGAAATACAAGACATTTGCGGACAAGATCATCGTTACTGTACATCGCCTCTACCTCATCAGATCTTCTCCCCGTTCAGGATGGGCAGAGCCTCGTCGCTCGTCCACCAACTTACACCCTTCTTGCCGGGATACTCATACTTGTCCATGCTCTCCGGCTTCATCTCAACGCTGTACCCAGCCTCGGTCGGTGTCTGGTAGTATCCATCCTTGATGACGGAAGGATGCAAAAAGTGCTCGTGGAGGTGGTCCACAAACTCCAAGACGGAACGCTTGCCGCTGACGACGACGTAGTCGATGGTGCTCAGGTGCTGGGTGTACTCGGGGAGGCCCACGCCGCCGGAATGCGGTACAATGGGCACATTGAACTTCTTGGCCATGAGAAGGACGGCCAGGACTTCGTTGACACCACCGAGGCGGCAGGCATCGATCTGGCAGATGTCGATGGCGCCCGTCATGAGCAGCTGCTTGAACATGACGCGGTTCTGGCACATCTCGCCGGTAGCGACGCCGATGCCGTAGGGCTTGAGAGCCTCGCGAACCGCCTTGTGGCCCATGATGTCGTCGGGAGAGGTCGGCTCCTCGATGAACCAGGGCTTGTACTCAGCCAGCTGCTTCATGTAGTCGATGGCCTCGGGGACGGACCAGATCTGGTTGGCATCGACCATGAGGACGTTGCCCTTGTCGAAGCCAAGGATCTCACGAGCGATGCCCAGACGCCTCCGGTCCTCTTCGACGCTGCCGCCAACCTTGACCTTGAAGTGCCTGTATCCGTCGGCCAGCGTCTCTCTCAGGAGCTGCTTCATCTTTTCCTCTCCGTATCCCAGCCACCCGGCGCTTGTTGTGTATGCAGGCACCGCTCGGTTCTGGAGAGCCTCCTCGATGCGCTGGGCCTTGCCGGCCTCCTGCTCGCGCAGCATCGCAACGGCTTCCTCGGGCGTGATGGCGTCGGTGATGTAGCGGAAGTCGATGCAGCGGACGTACTCCTCGGGCGTCATGTCGGCAACGATGCGCCACACCGGCTTGTTGAGCGTCTTTGCCCACAGGTCCCAGACGGCATTGACGACGGCTCCCAGCGCAAGATGGATGACGCCCTTCTCGGGGCCGATCCACCGCAGCTGGCTGTCATTGACCAGGTACCGCCACGTCTTGCCCCAGTCGGCCACCAGTGACGACAGCGTCTTGCCCTTGAGTCGATCGGCGACGTGGTTGATGGCTGCGCAGACAATGTCGTTTCCACGGCCAATGGTGAATGTCTAATAACAAAGCTGTCAGTCAGTTGATCATGAACGACCGAGCATCGTAAGCTACTGCAAGGGAGTCCGACCATGCCATGACCTCTGTGCGCAGAATCAGTCTCCAGGATGCAGTATGCCGCCGAATAGTCGCCCGCAGCGTTCATCGCATCCGAGCCCGTCTTGTCCAGGGATGTTGGGAACCGCACATCGCGGCTCTTGAAGCTTGTGATTGTGACTTCAGACATGGTTCTTTCGGCTATTTGACAATGCGACTTGGGTGAGAGTTGGGAGGTAAGGAAAGTGGTGGAGGATAGGTGGAGGCACGCGGAAGGGTTTTGTGACAAGAAGAGAAGAATGACAAGCTTCAAGCTGCCTTTTGCGATCGCCCACAGGGTATTTATTGCTCTACCTGATGCTCTATGAACAAGTAAAGAAGCCGAAAGCCGATCTCGCTTGCCATCGAAACTATCGAGAAAGCGGAAGCACGAGCTGACCCAAGTGGCGCGTCTCCAGTTCCACGTTGGAGGCCACGATGCAGTTGGTCAAATGTATGCGACGGGGAAGACTGACGGGCAAATGATTGACGACTCGCCGGCTGATTTGCTCAGCAATTGGTGGGATATATCAAGCCGAGACTGTCCTGATGGCTTGGAAGATGGTTTCTAGAACGGCTGTCGAGAAGCTCGCTGCCAATTGAACCGAAGCCTGCAAGCTGATTGGCTTCGGCAATATAAATGCGAGAGGAGGATGACATAGTTGGGGGTTCGGAGTTGGGGGAAATGCGGGATGCTGAATCGTGTACGATCCGTCTGAGGGGTCACCAAGCTGAGCAGCCTCTGATGTTATTCGGAACCCCTCAATCCGTAGTAAGTACATACATAATACATCTTTTGTTCTCTACCTTACGGAGTAATAGAAATGAGATGCTATAAATACCGAAAGGATCGGTACATCTCCAGTCCCTCACCATGAGGCTTGTGAAGCTCGGCATCAATATCATGCGCTTATAGCCGCTCCTCTTGGAGCACAAGATGGAACCCCGCCCCCGCCCCCCGCACTTTCAACTCGTCCTGATGGTACTCGTACTCCGTAGTTCGGTATACAAGGCCGAGCAGCGGTTGGAGGAGATGCAGCTTGTGCCAAAGGCAACCGAGTGACGCCGGTCAGGTTTCCCCTTGTTGGCTGAGACGAGGCTTGAAGAGATGCTTGGATATGACTGGGCAAGCATAAGGGGTGGGGGAGAGTGGCATCTTGGTGATTGTTATATGTGCACGTCTGCACCTTGATAGCTTCATCGGGACTGATTGTTGTCTGCAGACGAGTCTACGAAACACTATGCATTCTCCTACTGCCAGTCTCATCCTCGTCGGTTCTGTGGTTCCGACGCTCAGCCAGACAAATCTGCTCCACCACAACTGGTCAAGTCGAGGCGGACTTCTGACGGTTCATCTACTGTACCTCTGGACTGCCTCCATCTTCGTCGGCCTGTCTCGAGGCGACTTAATGTCACGAGCTAGGTCGGAGGCATTCTGCTCGTTTGAATGGCTTTCTAGGTAGAGAGGTAGAGGCCCACGCTGTTGCTCAGTCGAGAGTTGACTTGACACAGCAGGCAAAGCGTTGTCAAAGAGAGAAATATCATCATATCAAATAGAAATGAGCAGCCTATAGAACAGACACATTCAATCCCTCCAGTCCCATCTGATTGAATTTCTGCTCAAGGCGTTCAGAGCAAGTTCATAGTAAAGCACTATCAAGCTGCAGCTGATTGCTGTGCCAAGCTCCAGCTCCAAGCTGTTAGTGACGCGACCCACTTTTCCACCGTGAATTCCCAGGCTTAATGCAGCTGATGCTCTCATCATCATCTTCACCACCGATCTTGAACTCTTCGCCTTTGCTACAATCACCGAACCCCGTCCCTCATTCAATCCCGGCGCAGATGCCGCAGCATTCGTCTCAATCATGGACGACGATTATGGCGCCGATGACGACCTGCTGGAGGCAATGGCGGCCGTGGACCCGATGCCTCCAGCACGCAGCGCCGTCCAGCAACCCGCACCTCAAGTTCTCGACAAGCCAAAGACGAGCGGGAACAGCTCTGGAGCTGGCGTAGTGCAGCCAAAGCCACAAGTCATCCAGCAAAAGAACCTTGGCTCTACGATCTTGGTCTCGCCTCGCCAACGCGGCAACCCCGTCTTGACCTCCATCCGATCGATACCGTGGGAGTACAGCGACATACCGGCCGATTATGTCCTAGGATTGACGACCTGTGCGCTCTTCCTGAGGTGGGTATATCGCATGTTTATCATGGACTGCATTCAATGTTGGATAACGGCTAATGTCGTCACCACAGTCTCAAATACCACCGCCTCCATCCCGAATACATCTACACGCGCATCCGCAATCTTCAGGGCAAATACAATCTCCGCATTCTCCTTACGCTCGTTGATATTCCAAACCACGAGGATTCTCTACGCGAACTTTCGAAAACTTCAGTAGTCAACAACGTGACCGTTATGCTATGCTGGTCTGCAGCCGAAGCCGCGCGCTACCTCGAGCTCTACAAGTCCTATGAGAACGCCAACTTTGCAGCCATTCGTGGACAGCAGTCCTCTAACTATGCCGACAAACTGGTTGACTTTGTTACGGTGCCGCGGAGTCTGAATAAATCAGACGCGGTAGCTCTGGTCGCTAATTTTGGCAGCCTGAAGAATGCTATCAATGCTGAGCCAGAGCAGCTGAGCATGATCAATGGATGGGGTGGCACCAAAGTCAAGAGATGGACGGACGCAGTCGAAGAGCCATTTCGAGCAAGGAAAGCAGCAAAGCGAGGTTTGCGGCCGTCGTCAGCACCCGTGGCAGGGCGTGATTCACGGACTACCAGCGCACATGCTGACAGTGATCGGCCTTCTGCGTCAGAAGCTGCAAAGCCCGGCTCTCAGGCTCCTGGGACAAATATGACACCACACGCTTCTTCTGCCCAAGGTTCGCCCGGCGGGAGTGCGCTGGGCCGCCAGTCTGGCAGCACACAGCCTCGACAGTTTCAGTTTCTGGACGAAGATGGCGATTCCGACGAGGCAGAAGTTGAAGAAGCGTTTGAAGCTCTGGTCCGCGAGGAGAAGACAACTTCTCAACCGGCACAACAACCTAGAGAAGAGCAGCGGCCCAACAAAGAGAGTAGCCAGCTTAGTGAAGGCGTAGCGGCAGCACTGGCAAAATTGCGACAGGGTGGGTGAAGATGCCGAGCTACTCGCATGCTTCGCATACTCCTCCCCACGAAAATCGTATGCCTGGAGCGACCATATGGCCTCATGCCCGAGCGCCGCAGAAATGCCGAGAAGGAGGGATGAAGCTGATGCGATCCGCGGCTCACTGCGCATGACAACGTGTAATGGTAATCCTTTGGACTCCGCACAACGGCTCCTCGTTGGCCATCGTCTACCAAGTACGGCCGCACCTTGGAACCAGAAGCAGGAACTCGGCTTCGTTCCGGCACTGGAGCCTCGCAGAGGTCCAGCGCGGGGTGGGATCAGGCCAGGTCTACTTCGTACCCTTGCATGAGACCTACCACTTACGCCGGCTATATCAAAGCATACGTTGCATTGCCGAGCCAACCGTTGGAACAGCTACGTCGCAGTCGGAGCACAACCACAAACTACTGAGTTGCAGCTACTATCTATCTATCGATCGCTGTCCACCACCGATCGACCCTTAGCGGCCTTCGTATCGCAGGCAGCCGGCATCTGCGAGCAGCCAGTGGCAGCGCATCTCGAGGCTCGTCCAACCAAGGGCGGACATTATCATCCAGCCTTGTGCCTGGAGCTGGGATTCGCGATGCGGGGCACAACCACAAGCCGGTTCCTGAAGTGCCGTCGCCAATCTGTGGGGAAGTCCGGCGCTGCTGATATCATCGCACGTATATGCCGGGGTGCGCTCGCGGCGCTAGGCGGTAAGAAGCAGGTTGATGCTGTTGGTGGTGATGGTGGATGGTGGTGGTGATGCCCGCAGATGATGCGACGATCCAGCGGAGATAGAAATACTGGCTTAACTGGATGCTAGCACAACCGTTATGCTGAGCACTGCTTCGAGTTCTGTCGCGCCGCCTTGTTCCACGGGGACGCGTTGCCAAGCGCTGTATTCCGGCTTTGGTCGAACTACCTACACGACGCCGTGCAAAATACGCAGCCGCGTTCCTTGGACTTGTGCTCTCAGTCTGACCACGCGTGGGGTTTGTTTCTGGCCGCTTCCCGCCACCCCTCCTCAGCATTCCCGGGCTCACATACCACGGCACATGGTCCAAATGCTAGCATCACCATCGAATGGCACCTGATGATGGCTGGGTGCATTGTTGGATTCTGACCCCTGCAGGCGTGCCTAGGTTCCCCGCGAGACGCATCGGAGTTGTCTGAATGACCTGTCACCAAAGACTTCGGAGCCCCATTGAGAAGCTTAATTCTCTCGACCCGGTTTGTTGAGGTCACGAAGAATATCGTCATGGATAGAGAGCACATGCAAGCTGCTGCTAGCTTGCGGTGTCACCTGCCTGCTGTGGTTCTGTTCGCCGGCAATCCTCGTCTCCCTCGTCCATCCTTGAAGCCACTGGATGCGCGATGGCGCACCGTCCCAGCCGAGAAGACGCAAGAGAAGACAAGAAAAAGACAAGCCCAAAGCATGCCGGATGGCTGTCCTCGCTTCTCCAGGCGGCGCCATGTCTCGAATGGGAAGAAGAGGAATTTATGCTTAGCATGAAGTACCCGCTTGGCCGCTTGAGAAGAATCCGCACTCCTGGTGGCGTAGGTAGTGTCGCGTCGCATGAGCGCCCCCCTCTTCTCATTCTTCTGGCCTTGCTGATCAGGAGGAGGAGCATTTGAGAAATAATTGAAATGGACGGCTTTCCCACCTATTGAACTGCCCTCTGCAGCCCCGTCTCATGCTTTGAGCTTGGACAAGTGCCTCTCTCAGTTTCGCCCTGCCGTCCCCTTTGCCAGAGTCGGATCTACAGCTGTCGCCAACATGAGATTCCCTAGCAGCTCCGTCTTTGCCCTTGGGCTCATCGGTCCTGCATTGGCATATCCAAAGCCGGCCGCTATCAAACGCGGAGCCCCCAATCCTACAAGGGCAGCAGCAGTCAAGGCCGCATTCCAGACGTCGTGGAACGCCTATCACCAATATGCATTTCCCCACGACGACCTTCACCCGGTCAGCAATGGCTTTGATGATGAGCGGTAAGCTGCGAACTCGTGATGGGCACCAGTTCTTCGGTGAAGTGGCACGGATTTGGTGTCTAATTGTGGTCTAGGAACGGCTGGGGCTCATCGGCAATCGATGGCTTGGACACGGCCATCCTGATGGGAGACGCCGACATTGTCAATACGATCCTACAGCGTGTACCACAGATCAACTTTACCACTACTGCGGTTGCCAACCAAGGCATCTCCGTGTTTGAGACCAACATTCGGTATATCGGCGGCCTGCTTTCTGGTATGTGTTGGATATACGTTCCCGGTGCCCGCATCACGGGTAGCTTGTGCTGAACGTCTGGCTGATTGATGCTTTACTTAGCCTATGACCTGTTGCGAGGTCCTTTCAGCTCCGTGGCAACAAACCAGACACTTGTCAATGCTCTTTTGACCCAGGCCCAAACACTTGCCAATGGCCTCAAGGTTGCCTTCACCACTCCCAGCGGTGTCCCGGATCCTACCGTCTACTTCAACCCCACTGTCCGGAGGAGTGGTGCATCCAGCAACAACGTCGCCGAGATTGGAAGCTTGGTGCTCGAGTGGACACGCCTGAGTGACCTGACGGGAAATCCGCTGTATGGCCAGCTTGCTCAAAAGGGCGAGTCGTATCTCCTGAAGCCAACCGGAAGCCCAGAGGCATGGCCCGGCCTGATCGGAACGTATGTCAACACGAGCAATGGCACCTTTCAGGATAGCAGCGGCAGCTGGTCCGGCCTTATGGACAGCTTCTACGAGTATCTGATCAAGATGTACTTGTACGACCCGGATGCATTTGCAAGCTACAAGGATCGCTGGGTCCTTGCTGCCGACTCGACCATTGCGCATCTCGCCTCTCACCCGACGACGCGTAAGGATCTGACCTTTTTGTCTTCATACAATGGACAGTCCACGTCGCCAAATTCAGGACACTGTAAGTTTTTCTTTCTGATAGCCATTCCTGAGAGGTTGCAAGTCATGGTGGCGGCGTTTCTAACAGTCTCCCTTTTACCTCTTATAGTGGCCAGTTTTGCCGGTGGCAACTTTATCCTGGGAGGTATTCTCCTGGACGAGCAAAAGTACATCGACTTTGGCCTCCAGCTTGCCAACTCGTACTTTGCCACGTACAACCAGACGGCTTCTGGAATCGGGCCTGAAGGCTTCGCGTGGACGGACAGCGTGACGGGCGCCGGCGGCTCGCCCCCCTCAAACCAGACCGGGTTCTACTCGGCGGCAGGATTCTGGGTGACGGCACCGTATTACATCCTGCGGCCGGAGACTCTGGAGAGCTTGTACTACGCATACCGCGTCACGGGCGACTCGAAGTGGCAGGATCTGGCCTGGCAAGCCTTTAGTGCCATTGAGGACGCATGCCGCGCCGGCAGCGCGTACTCGTCCATCAACGACGTGACGCAGGCCAACGGCGGGGGAGCCTCCGACGACATGGAGAGCTTTTGGTTCGCGGAGGCTCTGAAGTATGCGTACTTGATCTTTGCCGAGGAGTCGGATGTGCAGGTGAAGGCCAACGGCGGGAACAAGTTTGTCTTTAACACAGAGGCACACCCCTTTAAGATCCGTTCATGACGACGATGATTGCTCTACAGATGTTTGATACGTGTGTGTGGGTGGGTTGTTTGGACTACTAGCATACGGTATGTCATCCGAGATATGGAGCGTTAGAAGCGGGTTGGATAATGATCTTTGAAGTTGTTGGTATTATGCTGAGTGAGATAGATCTATGAATACATTGTCCGCCATGTATGAGCGCGAATGTGGGTATGTGTGTGAGAAGTGGAAATGGACTCTATCAAAGTACAGGGTTACAGGGGTTCATGTGACGTGAGCCTGGTAAGCAACCTCTTTTACCTGCTTTCTGACGCTCCAACCAATCAAAAGGAATCGAATGCATCCTCCGCTTGCTGAGATGGTATGCCACGAAATGATGCGAATCTTGCCCGCCTAAAACTCCCTGCTCTGGCCAATATCGCAGACGTCAAAGACGCCCTCCTCCGGGATGCCCTTGCGCCTGAGCGCCTCCTTGAGCTGCCGCGGCGGCTCGAGGACGTCCTCCATGGTCAGGGCCCAGGTGCCCCAGTGGATGCCCATGGCGCGGCGGCACTGCGTGTCTTGGAAGATCTCGACCGAGTCGAAGGGGTTGGCGTGCATGGCGGAGAAGGCGACGCGCGGGAAGTAGGCGCCGATGGGGATGAGGCCGAGGTCAAAGGGCCCGCGGTGCTGGCCGATGTGCTTGAACTGCGGGCACCGGGGCAGCGACTCGTACTCGGGCCCGTAGTCGTCGACGCCGGGCGGGAGGTGCGGCACGGCGCGGTAGCCCGTGTCGCCGCCAAACCAGACGTTGTTGTCGCCGGAGCGGACGCCCCAGGAGCACCACAGCGTCGTGTCCTTGTCGAAGGCGGAGCGGGCGGATGTGTGCTGGGCGGGGAGGCACGAGATGCGCGCCGAGATGCTCTTCTTCTTCTTCTCGCTGTTGCTGTTGTCGTCGCCGACGGGGACGGTGACGGTCAGCTCGGCGTCCTCCCACCAGTCCAGCTCGGTGACGTTCTTGAGCCCGTTGCGGCGGAACCAGGGCTCCAGGCCGAGCCCGACGAAGAATTGGGCCTGCGGGTGGTGCTTCTGAATCTCCAGCACGGAGCCGTGCGACAGGTGGTCGTAGTGGCTGTGGCTGATGACGACGGCGTCGACGACGGGTATGTCCTTGAGGTCGCACGGCTTGGGCGTGAACCTCTTGGGGCCCATGAAGCTAAAGGGCGAGCAGCGGTCCTCGAAGACGGGGTCGAAGAGCACGCGCAGGCCCGAGGGGAACTCGACGTAGTAGCAGGCGTGGCCGAGCCAGGTGGCCCGCAGCGCATGGGGCGAGGCGTCGCGCGAGGGCAGCCACTGCGGCGGGACGACGGCGACGGTGGGCGGCGTGGTGTCGGGCCACTTGAGGTCACCGGTGATGGTGGGCCAGAGGACGTTTTGCAGCATGGAGGCGAAGCCGACGGGGTTAGACCACGACGGGTACGGGTTCTGGAAGCCGGCGAGGGCGCCGCTGCGCTTGAGGACGTGGTGCGGGTTGGAGACGGCCTCGTCGGGGATGTTGGTGCGGGTGGGCATCTTGGTGACGGATGTTGTTGTTGTTGTTGATGATGAGGAGGCATGGCGGAGGGTTGTGGACGAGGAGGAGGCGGAGGTTGAGCAGCAGGATGACTTGCGGCGTGTCATGGCGGCGGTTGTTGTTGCTGTGGCTGCTGCTGCTGTGAAGAAGAAGACGAGGAAGACGACTCTGGTTCTATATCGTCTGTTGGCGTTGGTGTTCTTGTTGCTGGTGTTGGTGTTGAAGAAGATGCCGGGACTGCTGAGCTTGATGCTGTTGACGCGGTTATACCAGCTCTGCCACAGCTTGGGGAGAATCTGCTGCCGAAACTGCGACATTCGAGCAAAGATATATGACAACTGGCACAACATACGAGGTAAAGTTATGCTGCGTCATGCCCCCGGGATGCCCGTCCAAAGCCACAAATCAGTCAACGTCAACCACGTCAACCAGGGGAGGGAAACGAGGTTCAAATGCCGGTTGGAAACTCCTTTCCCTGCGTACGTGCGAGCGGATCTATATTACCAGCCCCATGCTTTCCAGGGCCCTGATGAGCCAGCTTTTCAGCCATCTAGCCATTCATAACCATCCAGCCCTCGTCGTATGTACGTGTCGTACATTATCGCCTTTTACCTCCGTAGGGCTTAGCCTTAGCCAGCTGAACATGCAAAAAGCAAGCCAAAAAATCGGGACGATTTGTTAATTCACAGCAGAAAGCTAACTGTTAGCCTACGGACTTAAAGGAAGCGAGTGCGAGTCCGAACAAACTCGCTACGCAAAGCTGCGGACTAGCAAGCGCCATGGCCCTTTTTCGCTTCGTCCGGTTCATCGTTCTAGAGCCAGTTGTGTCTTGCGGCTTTTGGGTAGTTAGCGGAAAAAGAGGGCTTTGCGGACTTCGGCTTGGGTTGGGATTCCGGGCTGGTTGGCTGGCGATTTCGACGGACCGGCTTTTGCGTCGAGATCGGGGATCAGTTGAATCAAGGCGATCAGGGACGGTAATAACCATTTGTTAGTATATGGTAAGGTATGACAAGATCGACTTTATCTAGACGCATCACACCACGATTGGATCATCTCCTTCATCCAAGGAGACATAGAACTCTCCTCCTCCAAAACCAATCAATATCCAATCTTTCCAAACACAACTACCAACGCCTTAGAGTAGCAGCATCACACAATCTCCGTATGTTGGCTAATTAAAGCCCGCTCTAGATCGATCCCGGACCTGCGCGGCCCGCCCGATGGGAACAAGGTAGTGTGTAAGCGGCACCTTGGGGTTATTAACTCCGGCTCCGCTGGCTTCGTCCGTTTAGGCCGGCTCTCGTGACGGGGATATTGGAGGACGGGGGGGCCAAAGATAGGGTGCTGACTGGCGGCTCTACATGGACCGGCTTTATTGGATTCGAAGGACTGCAGGTCGGCTGTGAGGTGAGGTAAGCAGACAGATATCAATCAGAATGAGATAAACCGTATGTATATACCGTAGCAGGTAATTTTCGATCAAGGTATGAATAACGCATGATTTGCTATGCTTGGCATCAAAATCGTCATCATCATCATCATCATCATCATCACAAGCACAACTCATCACCACTAATGACCCAGAAAAGAAATCAGAGAGGCACCCAACAACAACAACCGCTCAGCTCACATCAAAGCAACAACACGAATTGAATCCATGTGAAAATAAAATGTCATTTGACCCCTGCCTAATCTACAGCACATTCGCGCTCGCTAACTTGCTTTCACACAACATGTTTCTGCATTCACACACAGAAACGTGTGTAAGAACACGTTTGTCTCAAGCATCCGAATTCCCCATATTGTCCACTTTCATTTAAATGGCAAGTCTCTCCACCTTCTGCTGGAGAGCCTTGATCTGGCCCGACAGCTCGGACAGCTCGTTGGAGCTGATGCTGGCGGCGATGACGGCTCGGCTCACGCCGCAGGCGCGGCCCAGCAGGGTCTTGCTGGGGACGTAGACGTACGGCACGCCCTTGTCTTCGCAGATGAGGGGGATGTGCAGGATGATGGCGAGGGGCTCGGTGTCGGCCGCCAGGACGGCAAGTTCGCAAGTTCCGCGGTTAATTGACTTGGTAACTGCAGGCGGGAGAACATGTCAGTCAGCCATCGTTGCATCTTGTCAAGATTGGGACCCAGAAGCCTTCAAAAAGAGTCGAGACATACCTTCGTTGGCGCCCTTCTTCGCCTGACGGATGTGCATGGCCGACTGGAGGAGATCGAGAATCTCCTGGGTCAAGGCCGCATCGGCCAGAGGCCAAGCTGTCGAGGAAACAAAGGTCAGCATTCGCCCCAGCTCTGGGATTTGGGGGAGACGCGAAGGGGTCAATTGCTCACCTGCTTCGTTGGCGTTGGACATTTTGTTTTCACGGTGATAGAATGAGAAAGTGGGCTCGCCCGGGGAAGGCTCACGGCCGGTATTTGGAAAGGAGATGGGGGGGAGTTGAGGTGAGGTTGAAGTGATGAAGATGGCTCTCGGAGAAAAACGAGAAAAAAAAAAAGTTGCGATAGCAATGGATTGAAAAGCTTATCTCCAATTATGTAATCAAGGTTGTCGGATGGGGACCTACTCTAATGATCACGTGCTGCCACGTTATGTAAGGGGGAAGAGCTGAGGAGTACGGATGATCTAGTTTATGTAAGCGCATGGAAGTGGGCCTCCTAATTGCCTGATTTGGAAATGGCCTTGACAACTGCCGAGGTCTCACTCGACTTACAGAAATGAAGCACAAGTCAAGGGCACACTGACGCCTGAGAGCCAGATTGTGCATGGCTTTGATCCTGGTCTTGTTTCCTTTCTGGTATTGTATATTCAGGATTAATGATACAAGCTATGTATGCTATGAGGCTTCACACAAGTACCACGTCCCCATATGGTATTATTTAGGTCACTGTTAGTCATACAACATCATCGTCTTCGCCTCGTCTACACGCTCTTGGGCTTCACCATGAGCTCCGGCTTGACGAGTTCGTCAAACTCCTGCTCCGTAAGCGCTTGGAGCTCCATGGCACTCTGCTTGAGCGTCAAGCCCTTCTTGTGCGCGTTCTTGGCAACCTTGCTGGCCATGTCGTAGCCAATCTTGGGGTTGAGGCACGTCACCAGCATGAGCCTGTTGTAAAGTTGACAGCGAGAGTCAGCCACATGAGCAGAGAAATGAAACACAGACATGACTGCAAGAAAAACTTACGATTCCTTCATGATGCTAGCAATCTTCTCCTCGTTGGCCTGCAGGCCCTTGACCAGGTGCTCCTCAAACGAGCGCATTCCGTCGGCGAGGATGCGCGAGCTGTGCAGCAGGTTGCGGATCATGAGCGGCTTGTACACGTTGAGCTCGAACTGGCCGTTCATGCCGCCAATGGTCGTGGCGACGTTGTTGCCCATGACCTGGGCGCACACCATGGTCAGGGCCTCGCACTGCGTGGGGTTGACCTTGCCGGGCATGATGCTGCTGCCGGGCTCGTTCTCGGGCAGGATCAGCTCGCCGAGGCCGCAGCGGGG
>NW_020194714.1:1666160-1775032 GCF_003025115.1 Trichoderma citrinoviride | reverse complement strand
GTTGATCTTGAAGTTGCCGAGCGAGCGCTGCGTCTGGGCGCCCCAGTACTTGTCGGCGGGCACCTCGATCTCGCCAAAGGCGTCGCTCTCGATGCGCTTGTCGGCCATGCTGAGTCTGGTCGCGTGGAAGCTCCGGAGGCCGGCGGGGACGGTGGTCTTGCAGAGAAAGCTGGAGGAGGACGAGGAGGAGTTGGAGTTGGAGTTGAGGTTGGCCTGCGGGGTGCGGCGGCAGAGAGGGGAGGCGCTTTTGAGCAGCAGCTGGCCGGTTGCGCCCGAGGCAGCTCTTGCCGACGCTCGCCGAAGCATTTTGTAGGTGAGTAACAGAAGATGTATTAGAAAGGAAATAAAAAGGGAATAGATCAAGGGTAGATCAATTGGATGCTCTCTGGGTATCCAATTGCAACGGCGGGAGGTACTTATTAGTATGAACAAGCAGCAGAGGGAAAAAAGAAGGAGACAAAATGCATCACCGGCCGGAGGATGGAATACTGTAGAAGCGCCGGAAGAAAAAAATGGGTGCAGGGATGCAGAGGCTCAACAAATGCCGGCAGCCCGGGGGAACGGCGAGGGAAAAAACCGGATCAGAGCTCCGAGCTTGGACATGGAAGTAGTTCCGCCAGCGTAAATACCGCACTGAGCTACTTGTTGCATCCGCCGTAATCCCTGGTATCCTCATCCTGGTGTGCCTTGACGAGCTCCGTAAGGCAGTCTTCATGACAACGACATGAGTAATACATGACAGAACGGGAGTCTCTTCGGTTTTCACCTGAATGATGAATCGAGCAGCTCCTCTGGTGCTGCAGAACCAGGCACGCCCCGATCCGTTGCAATGCTAAAGCCACAGCAGTGTCACCATACCTCACCTATGTCCCATCATCAGTCTTACACGACAACTGAGATATCTATCCAGTATTCATTCGATATTCCCAAGTCATTATTCATTCAGCGAGAAAAGAACAACTGCCAGTGGTATCTTCCCAGAACAATATCAAACAACAAGCAAGCATGCACAGAAAATAAGCCCACACAAAGGAGCCCATTCCACCAGCCAACGCCAGCAAACTCCATCCATCAGCACAAGCGCTGGTTCGTCATCACACAAAGGCCGTTTCAGGAAAACACAACAAAGACCGTCGAGTACAGCTCCGTCCGTCCGTTCAGAGATCCGGCAGTGTCCGCGTCTCGTCCTGCATCATCTCGTCGCCGCCCAGCTCCTTCTCCAGCTCGTCCGCCACAAAGCCCTCGTAGTCGTCCAGGCTCTTTTGCACATGAATCTTGAACTTGATGACGTCGTTCAGCATACGGTCAATCTCCGTGTGCAGCTCTTCTCGTAGCGAGTTGGCTCGTAATACAAGCTGTTCGTATCTAGAGTTGGCACAAGTGGTTAGCTTCTTGTGACATGTTCAACGGGGGCTTCTGCTTTTCGTTGTCGGCCAGGACAATAGAAACTTACTCAATGGTAGTGTTGATCTCGCGCTGCTCAAGCAGCTGCACAGACTCTGTCAAGCCGGCGCGCATCCTCGACAGCTCCTTTTCCATTTTTTCAATCTGCGCGTCAGACCCCATCTTCTGCGCCGTGGCAACCTCCTTGGTCTTTTCGTATTCCTCTTCCGCCGCCCTCACTCGGTGGTTCAGTGCCTCGACCTCGTTCCGCTTGTCCTCAATGGCCTCCTTAATGCCGTCCAAGAGGTCGTGGTCCTTCATCATGTCGTCCATGACGGCGCTCCGCCGCTCCGCAATCTCCTTTCGCAACGCTATGAAGCTGCTTCGGATGGAGCCCCTCAGGTCCAGGTTAAGGACGTGTCCTGGCTGATAACCCGTCGTAGCATCAATCAGCAGTCTGTCTGTTGCCGGCGTGTGCGTCGTGCTGGAGCTCTTCCAGTTGGACGACCCCGGCTCGCTCCCGTTGAGAGTCACCTGCAGCTCATATTCCCTGCCCTTGGCGTTGGCCGCCGTGGCTGGTATGAGCGCTATCTGGTAGGCGATGGTGTTGTATCTGTCAACCATGCGCTCCAACTCGTCGAGCCTTCGACTGGCCTCGGCCTCCTTTTCCATCACCTTCTTCTTAACTTCTTCCAGGCGCTGCCCTGCCGACTCGATGCCCCGTTGCAGACGTTCCCGTTCGGAAGTCATGCGGTCGATATCCTGCATGCTAATGCCCTGGTCGTCGACTGCCTTTTGGAGCCCTCGTCGCTCTTCGTCGGCTTCCCTCAGCTCCTCCATCAGCTTGTCCAACTCCGCTTGGAGAACCTGTATCCGAGCTTCGTATTTTTCCGACCGCTGGATGGCAAGCTCGTTGTAGTCCTCAAACTTGACGCGGTCCTCTTCCATGATTCTGAAGTGGTTGTCCAAGACGGCGGGATCCGGAGTAGACTTTTCGAGATCCTCGATTTCCTTTAGCAGCCTCTCATTCTCAGCCTCCAGCGCCTCGAGTTCCGCAGTATATCTTGAGTTGGATTGTTCAAACGCCCTGGCCATGGCCTCGACGTGCGGGGCCAGTAGCCGTTCTGCATCTTCATCGCCCATGTCGTCGTCCATGGCGAGCCAGTCGCGGTACGCGTTGCTGAGAAAGGCAAAGATGATGTGATCGCCCGTCACATCGACGCCAGCTTCGAGACAGGCATCCATATACTGGTTGTTCGCATAGCCCTCCAACATCTTGGCCAGTTGCATCATCCAATGCAGGAGGCCAAGAAAAGTGCTCCAATTCTGCCCACCCACGGCGGCAATCTGACTTTTCGTGATGCTGCGCTCAAACGGGTATCGAAGCTGCTTGAGAATAGGCGGCACCTCCTGATCGATATTCTTCTGGAACCTGTGGCTGGGGTCAATCCGATGGTATAGCCACTGGAACATGAAGTTGAAGTCTTTCTGGGTCGGCGACTTTAGAATGTTTTGCGACAGCGAGTGCTTCATCTCCATCTCAAAGTTGTGCTGAACCATGTAGTCCATCAGCTCCTGGGCGATTCGCGCCTGGAAGGCTCGGTCCCTCAGCGGCCGCGGATCGCGTGGCACGCCCGCTGCCTGGGGCGTGGTCTGGAAGAAGCTCTGATGGCTGATGGGGCCGACCGTCGACTGCCGTGGGCGATATACGCTGCTGCGCCTGTCGACGTCCATCGACGGCCTCGCGGCCGCTGGTGTGAAAGCAGACGGCGTATACGTCGCCCGGGGCTGCTGGAACGAGGTTCGCTTGACCGACGACAGGCCAAGGTCGGCGAGGCTTGCGCCGGAGGAGGCGCGCTGGAACATGGGCTGGTTCGGACGCGTCAAGGCCAGGGAGTGCCTAGATCCCGACATCGAGCGGCCGTGGCCGGTGCCGTAGCCGGAGTGGCCTGGGTTCGGATTCGATCGCTTCATCGTCGACCCTGGCGCGGGTATTCCGCTGTTTGTACTGAGGCCGCCCAGCGTCTGTGCCGTCTGTCAGCCGACGATGCCTGCGCGCCACAGGCGACCATGCCCCAGATGCCGGCGCTCTTGCGACAGAGGCGAAGGGGAGCCTTAGCCTACCTCTCTTTTCCTGCGGACGCTCCACAGGTTCGTGTCTTGAGACATTATGTCGACGGCTGAGCCTGCGCGACAATGATCGAGGAGCTGGGGAGTGCTTCCTGGCGCGTTTGGCGATCGAGTTCGACAGCACAAGACGGAGTTTTGGCCGCGGCGACGAGGCGGAATTGGGCACACATGTACAAGGCTTGGAAGTTCTTGCGTGGGGCCGTGAGAATTGGGGGGAATGATAAGGCAGGTTGCTCGGTGAGAAAGTAAACAAAGGCCTGATTGGCCGAGAGCGGACTAGCGCGGTTGAGGCGTGGAGTTGGAAACTGAGACGTGGAAGCACGTGACAGACCAAGCGCTGGAAGCAGCAATTGAAAGTCGCGGTGGTTCAGCTGAAGGTACTTCGGTAGGTACGTACCGTTGCCTCGGCCCAGCATGTCTTTTTGTTACCTCTTGCGGCCGCGCTCAGCCATCCCGGGGGTTCCACCACATACATATTACCGAGCTTCATCTCTACCTACGCTGTCGCCGAGTCCCTGCCTACTGTCAGCATCCATCGCCAGCGCCCTGAACCAGCGTCATTCCGTCCATTCTGGTGACTTGATCTCCCTGGGCCTCTTCAGGCTCTGTCCGACTCATCTTGCTCTTGATCCGCCGCCATGGCGATACGCGAGGAGATTGTGGCGTCAGCAGTAAGTCACTCGCTCCATGTCTTCGCGCCAGACACCTCGCGGGCTCATCCCTTTGCTGATATCCAGCTTGTCTAGGCGCAATGTCAGTTTCGACTCAGCACCCCATCATCCGATCTCGCAGCGCCTTCCCGCACGCGATGCTAACCATGAAGCAGTCCTGCAAGACCCCAGCGTTGCAGCGTCGTCCATCGAAAACAAAATATCCTTCCTTCGAACCAAGAACCTAACACAAGAGGAGATCGATGCCGCTCTCGCCAGAGCCGGCGCGGTAGCGCCTAGAGCCCCCTACGCGCCCGCGCCTCAAGGTCCTCCTCAGGGCCCTCCGCAGCAGTACTACCAGCCTTACCCCCAATACGCATGGCAGCCGCCTGCCGCGACCCCTAAGAGGGATTGGAGGGATTGGTTCATCATGGCAACCGTCGTGGGCGGAGTCAGCTATGGTCTCTTCTCACTGGGCAAGGTACAAATTCAGCGATGCGCGCGTCTGTGGCCACACCCGTACTGACTGAGTGACGACAGCGATATGTATACCCCCTGGTAGCGCCGCCTACCCCTGAAAAGCTGGAGCAGGACAAGAAGTCGATCGAGGAGCAGTTTGACAAGGCCTTTGCTCTGGTTGAGCAGCTATCCAAGGACACGGAGGCGCTGAAAGACGCCGAGAAGCAGCGGACAGAACGGCTAGACGTGACGCTGGCGGACCTGGAGACGATCATGGCGGAGCTGAAGACGGCCAACAAGCGCCGCGAGGACGACGCGCAGCGCATTCGCGATGAGGTGCAGGGCCTCAAGGACGCCATTCCGAGGGCCATGAACAACCAGAAGGAGCTTACCGACAACCGACTTGCCGAAATCAACACGGAGTTGACGAGTCTCAAGACGCTGGTGTCACAGAGGATGAATGCCAACTCAAATCCCACCGCTTCGAGCGGCTACTTCCGGGGCGCCAACGGCATCAACGGCACCAACGGGACGAACGGTGTCAACAGTGGAACGGCATCGCCCACAGCAGCAGCCGCCCAGTCACCCAATGAGAGCGCGGCGGAAACGAGCACCACGCCAAAGGCTGACACCGGCAAGGGCCCTGCCCAGAACAAGTTTGGCCGAGCGTCCGGGCTGTCGATTGGCTCTGGCAAGGCGTCGATCCCAGCGTGGCAGATGGCCATGGCTAACCAGACTGCCGGAGCAGCTGCGTCGTCGGCTTCCTCGTCGGGTAAGGAGGCCGAAAAGGCACCGGCCGAGGCGGCTGCCGGCAGCTCGTAAAGCATCTTTGCTTGCCTTGCTTGAATTCCGCCATGCAGCATCAATTGGATAACGGCCCGGGAGCGTTGCACTTTCTTTATGTAATTTAATATCAAATGGATCTCGTTTCTTGTTTTTTCGACTTGCTGGAGTCTGTACGCATTTCCATGGCACATGTATAGAAGGAAGGGATCTATCAGATCAAAATTGCGATTCTTCAGAGAGCAGACAGACGAGTCGCAAGTGACGAGCTGTAGTTGTATTAGGCTGGGGAGCAGTGAGACGCGGGCCGAGGCTCGGGCTTATTGTTCCCGCTGATGCTCACTAAAGACGCACGCTATTAATCTTCATGTTAAGCCATCTACTAATTGCTCGGATTTCTGAGAGTTGCTGACATCATGGACGTCTGAGGACATCCAATACTAATACCTTACGCGCACATACAATCGCAGGCATTAATATGTCAGTCTCAAAAACAGGCTACTTGTCCTCATGATGCTCCCGTTTTCTTGGAAATTAATAGTTTGTCGTTTGTGTATGCATTGGTAGGGATGTCTTCTCCTCATCAGCTCACGTGTCTACCTCTCTGATACCACCCCATGTTGGCCATTCAATGTCAATCTCGCCTCGATTTCCACGTATATATACATGTACATACTAAGTATGTAATCGCCCGACTGTCTCTCATCACACTCGCTCGTTTTGACAACAATTTAACCTCCTATTTATCCTAGATACACCTCTTTTGTTTGCTTCGTTTCTATACATCTCCTCCCTTCAACAAGTCCTCACCTCTTCGGCATCATCATGGACGAACCTCCTTCAAACTTGGCTCCTGCTGCTCCTGCTGCCGCTCCCGCATCGCCCTCTACCGTCTCCAAACTCACCACCAACTTCAGACTGCTCTTCCTCATACTATCCAAGCTCCCTCTCCTGACCCGGGTTGCCGTTCTGCACGCCTTGAGGCTCTCGGAACCGGCCAAATATGTCGATCTGCGGTCCAACCTGGTGGTTTCGTTCATCCGCGCTCTGCTGACACCGTCCACTCCACGACCCATCTCTTACGCTCAGAAACTCAGCACGCGCAACACCGAAATCAAGGGCAGGATATGGATCAGCTTGTACGCCTCGCCGCCGCCTCCCGAAACGGACCTCAGGGACGCGCTGCTTCATGTCGTCGAGAGCATGAGAGACCCAAGCAGCGGCGACGGAAACAGCGTCAGAGTCCCCCAGCTCGTCCCCGTACAAGCGGAATGGACGGGATACAGAGCGGCGGCCTCGAAAAGGGAGCCCCAGCCCGTCATGTCCGAGGCCGCAAAGTACCGCGCCATGATGAAGGAGTGCCGAGAGCCCACGACGGTGCTCTACTTCCACGGCGGCGCGTACTATCTCTGCGATCCCGCCACGCACCGCCATGTCGTCAAGAGGCTGGCCAAGCTGACGGGCGGGCGATGCTACTCCGTGCGGTATCGCCTGGCGCCGCAGGATCCGTTTCCGAGTGCGCTGCTGGATGCGCTCGTCTCGTACTTTACGCTGCTGTATCCGCCGCCGGATGCCTACCACGAGGCTGTGAAGCCTTACCATGTTGTTTTCGCGGGAGACAGGTATGTTTGATTTTCCATCTATAAGTCCAGCGTATAAGGCCTGGTGTACAGAGCGTGCTGTTACTGGTATGACCACTACCTAGTAGCATCATGCTGTGCAACGCTTCTATGTGTCAGACTACTCTTGCTATTTCACCGGCACCGTGGTTGTCAGAGTGGACGTGTCACTGACCGGATTGGCTCTCATTGTTCCTGTTTCGTGTGATACAGCGCTGGTGGAAATCTAGCCCTCGCCCTCCTGCAGCTCATCTTACAGCTGCGCCGTCACGACACTCGCATCCAGTGGTACGGCGAGTCACGCACAGTTCCTCTGCCGGCCGGCGTCTCTTGCGTGTCCCCCTGGCTCGACATCACCCACAGCTCGCCATCGTGGCAGGGGGAAGACCCTCATCCGTTCGACTACCTACCCAAACCACGGCCTGATGTCATGGCTAAGATCCCGCCGTGCGATATATGGCCGGCAAATCCCCCGCGGAAGCACATTTACGTCGACGACGATCTGGTTGCGCATCCGCTGGTGACGCTCCTCATGAGTCCCGGCTGGGAAGGATCACCGCCCATATGGATGTGCACGGGCTGGGAGATACTCGCCTACGAGGACAAGGCGCTGGCAATGAAGCTCTTCGCCGACGGCGTGCCCCTGGTGTTTGAGGAGTACGAGGCGATGCCGCACTGCTTTGCTCTGTTCTTGTCCCATGCCCCTGGTTCTCGGCGCTGTTTTGACAGCTGGGCCAGCTTCATCCGCCGCTCAGTGCAAGATCCGAGGTCGATTGAGGCGAGCGCAACGAGCATCAAGGCTGGGACACTCGAGGAGAGGAGCCTGAAATTCGACGAGCTTCTCGAGGATAGTCTAGAGGACGTACAGGCGTCTGTGGCAATCAAGGCTAGTTTGAAGACGGAATGGACGGCAAGGCTGTGATGACTGGGATGAGTGTATATACCTACCTACCTATAGGCGATATGTGATATGATACACCTTCGACCACTGGCAAGGAACAAGTCAGTAGCATACACGGATGTGTTTGATGGACACTGCAGCTGCTGGACAGTCACAGTCAATGCCCTCAGGGCTATATCGGCCGCTTCAATAGCTGGAGAGCTCCAGTTCCCCCACTGGGCATCTACATACATGTACACACCTTGGTAGTTCTGCCGTTGGGCCCTGAAGCCTTTCCCGACCCCGCCATGCCTCCCCATTGGCTGGCCCGCGATTAGCGACATCGAATTTCAACCTTTATACGGAGTAGCTCCCGCAGCTCTCTCTCAACACCAAGCTTCGTCTCTCTCTCGCACACACATCAACCGTCATGGAGCGCCACAAGCAGGCCGTGAGCAAGATCGCCGGCGCGGTGCGCGGCTACTTTGAGCGCGGCGAGCCGTACCGCATCTTCCACGGGTCGACCAACAGCACGCGGCCGCGGCCCGGCCACCGCGCCGTCGACATCAGCAGCCTGGGCAACGTGCTGGCCGTGGACCGCGGCGCGCGCACCGCCCTGGTCGAGCCCAACGTGCCCATGGACCGGCTGGTCGAGGCGACGCTGCGCCACGGCCTGGTGCCGCCCGTCGTCATGGAGTTCCCCGGCATCACGGCCGGCGGCGGCTTCGCGGGCACCGCCGGCGAGAGCAGCTCGTTCCGCCACGGCTTCTTCAACGACACGGTCAACTACGTCGAGATGGTGCTGGGCAACGGCGACGTCGTCCGGGCCTCGCCCCACGAGCGCGCCGACCTCTTCCGCGGCGCCGCCGGAGCCGTGGGCACCCTCGGCATCACGACGCTCATGGAGCTCAACCTCGTCGAGGCGCGCAAGTACGTGCGCACCGCGTACCACCGCACCCACAGCGTGGCCGAGGCCGTGGCGCGCGTCAAGGCCGAGACGCAGGACCCGCGCAACGACTACGTCGACGGCATCCTCTTCTCGCCCGACCACGGCGTCGTCATCACCGGCCAGATGACGGACGACAAGCCCGCCGGCCAGCAGGCCCAGACCTTCAGCCACGCCCGCGACCCCTGGTTCTACCTGCACGTCCAGGACAAGACGCGCCAGGTCTCTCCCAGCAACAACGAGCCTCCCGTCACCGACTACATCCCGCTGGCCGAGTACCTGTTCCGCTACGACCGCGCCGGCTTCTGGGTCGGCGCCCAGGGCTTCACCTACTTCAAGTACGTGCCCTTCTCCGACTTCTGGCGCTGGTTCCTCGACGACTTCATGCACACGCGCATGCTCTACCGCGCCCTGCACGCCAGCGGCGAGTCCGCCCGCTTCGTCGTCCAGGACCTAGCCATCCCCTACGACCGCGCCGCCGAGTTCGTCGACTACACCGCCGACGAGTTCGGCATCTGGCCCCTCTGGCTGTGCCCCCTCAAGGAGACGCCCAACCCGACCTTCCACCCGACGTGCCAGACCGAGGCCGTCGGCGCCGACCTCGTGCCCCAGCCCATGCTCAACATTGGCGTCTGGGGCTGGGGCCCCGAGGACCACGACGACTTCATCGCCAAGAACCGCGCCCTCGAGGACAAGCTCGTCCGGCTCGGCGGCCGCAAGTGGCTCTACGCCCACACGTACTACTCCGAGGACGAGTTCTGGCGCGTCTACGACAAGCCCTGGTACACGGCCCTGCGCGAAAAGTACGCCGCCACCACGCTGCCCTCGGTCTACGACAAGGTCCGCATCGACGTCGAGGCCAGCAGGCGCGAGCGCCAGCAGTGGAAAAAGTCGCTCAAGAGCAGGTGGCCCGTCGGCGGGCTGTACGGCATCTGGAAGAGCATTCTCAGCGGGGACTATAATCTGCATAGACACGCCGAGTGGAAGTACAAGGGGGATGAGTGATGCTTAGGTACTATGGAAGAAAGGAAAAGATGACAAGAACTGTAGGATATCAAAGCGAACAAGAATAGAATAAAAGGGGTGCGGATAGACCATAGGAGTTGAGACGGACACAAATTACACACCAGCATGATAGCGGGCAAAAGAAGGAGACAACACGGACGGGAAAATGGAGATTATGGGCGTGGACATAGAATGGAGAGCATGAAAAATGAATACCCTGAGCAATGAGAAGACAAGACAAACGGATCAAACTTCTGGCACATCGTGTCTATTGTATACATCATTCATTCCATCCGCTCGATTCAGAGGCTTAGCTTATTCTATGAACAAACACCATTAGTGCCCGGCCAGACGGAGTGCGTCGTCGCCTATATACCCCTAGCGACCTCATTATGTCTATCCAGAAAACAAGACAAAATGTCGTCAAAACAAATTCCAAAAGTCTTCACCTGCATATCCTCAACAGATGAGTCTATCGCTGTGATCGTGCCGTGCCGCACTGCACGTTTTCCCGTCGTTAAAAAGCAAAAAGAATTTTCGCCCATTGGTGGTCAAAAATATAAGACGCCGTGTGCTCCGATGCCGCACAATATTTTATTCAAACAGAACAAAAAAGGGTATTTTTCCCCCCCGCAGCCGACGAGGCTGGAAAGGAGAGAGAAGACGTTTAGGCCTTGACGGCGTACTCTCGCTTGAACATGTCGTCGACCTTCTCCAGGTAGTAGGTGCCGGGGGCGATGGTGGAGACATCGCCCTTGGGAGTGTAGTTCTTCTGGAGATGGGCCTGCTTTCGGAGGTTGCACATCTAAAGGGAATCAAAGTTAGCAATCGTCCATTGTTCAACTGCGGAGACGGGTGGGTGGAAGATGAGATACTGACCTCGTCATAAGTCTCTGGGGGCACGGCCTGGCGGGCCTCGAGGCGGGTGGCAATGTCCAGAGTCTTGCCAATGGTCTCGACGCTGCCAACGACGCGCAGGGACAGGAAGGTGGCGGCGAGACCGGAGCCGTAGCTGAAGAGACCAATTCGCTTGTTCTCGAGGGCCTTGCTGTCGGCAAAGGACAGCAGGCTGGCCAGGCCACCCCAGACGCTGGCGCAGTACATGTTGCCGCACAGGGTGGCGACCTGGATGGCGGGGTTGACGCGCTCCTGGTAGCGCTTCTTGGTGAGCGTCATGAAGACCTTCTCGAGAGCCTTGTCGGTCAGGGACTTTTCGTAGTCCATGTCGCGCAGCTCAGGGGCCACCTCGGCAAAGGCAGGGAGGTCAGCGTTGCTGAGGAAGTCATGGTACAGCAGTCGGGCGTACGACTTCTGGACCAGCTTGCAGGTGGGAGCGTGGAAGGCAAGGTAGTCGAAGCGGTCGAGGGGCGTCTTGGAGGAGTCGACACCGTTGGCGTTGCCGTTGGTGAGCCTGGCCTCCTTCTTGTTGTAGTCGCGGTAGGCGGCGTCGAGGGCGCGGGTGTAGCAGGTCAGCGAGAAGTGGCCGTCGACGACGGGGTACTCGCTGGTCAGGTCGGGCTTGTAGAAGTCGTAGGCGTGCTGCATGTAGGTGCCGCGCAGGCCGGGCTCGACAACAATGGGGGCATTGGGGCCAACAAGAATGGCCACGGCACCGGCGCCACCAGTGGGGCGGGCAGCACCCTTTGCGTAGAGGGCAATGTCGCCAGCGACGACAATGGCATCGCGGCCGTCCCAGGCGGACGACTCGATCCAGTTGACGCTGTTGAGGAAGGCATTGGTGCCGCCGTAGCAGGCGTTGAGGGTGTCGACGCCCTCAATGTTGGTGTTGTCGCCAAACAGCTGCATCAGCACCGTCTTGACCGACTTGGACTTGTCCAGGATGGTCTCGGTGCCGACCTCGAGGCGGCCAATCGAGTTGACGTCGATGTTGTAGTTCTTGATGAGTCTGGAGGTGACGGTAAGGGCCATTGAGTAGATGTCTGGGGCAGAGCCGGTCAGCCTGATGCTTCAATTCAAATTTCAGGGGGATCAGGCGAGAAGAGAGAGAGAGCGAGCGAGAGAGGGGCTCGACACGGCAGAATGTCGAGACTTGTCCACTTACCCTCGCGGTCGTCGCAGAAGGCCATCTTGGTCTGGCCTAGACCAATGGTGTACTTGCCGGCGGCAACACCGTCGAACTTTTCGAGCTCGGACTGCTCGACATACTGTTTTGCGGTGGTTCAAGTCAGTCAATGGCTTTGTCTTTGGTGAAGAAGAGGCAGAAGAAGCAGAGTGCATGGAGGGGCAAATGAGCGAACCTGGCTGGGGAAGTAAATCTCAATGGCCTTGATGCCAATGTTCTGAGGTCGTGCGGCCATTGTGGGAGTGGGAAAAGAATGCAATTGAGCTTGAAGAGAGAAGAGAATTGGAGGAGAAAGGACACAAGAGAGAGAGAGAGGAATGGAGAGAAACTGGGGGAAAGGAGAAAAAGAGTGAAGCTCTTGAGGAAATGTCGACCGTGTCAATTGTGGCGGCCCTGGTTGTCCATTTAAAGGTTTTCACCGCCCTTTGTGGCAGGCGGTGCGGTGCGCAATCGCTGTCTGGTACTACTTGTAGCGCCTGAGCTGCAGCAGCAACAGGGGACCGCAGGGGACTTGCAGCGCTTCTGCCAGGGGTCGGGCCTAGTGGGCGTTAGTGGGCTCTGGTGGGCTGTGGTGGGGTTTGGCAACCACTACGACGGTGCGGCAGCGCTGTGATTTGATCCCTGTGGGAAATGGCACACGCACACGCAGTCAGTCAGCCAGCCAGCCAGCCAGCCAACGCGCAAATCGCGACTACGAGTACGGGAGAGCGAATACTACTTCCAAGTTGTGCTTTGTGCCTGAGCACGCAGATGACACGACTGCTTCTCCTGTTGTTTGCCTTGATCTTGCCCAAGTCCCTGGTTGTTTTCCCAATCCTTTTCCCTCTTTCTCGCCACGGCAACTCGCATCCCTACCATTGGTTTCAATTGCCGTGTCTGCTAGTCTATCAATCGTCTGCTTCTTCTTATCAGTGGCCGCACGACCTCTTGCTACCACCGTGTCCCCTTTCTCACTGCCCCTTCGTCTGCCTCGTCTCCGTCACCATCTATGTAGGCATCATCTGCTCCATATTTCGCTTCTAGTCTAGATCGAGTGATTATACCCTCCGGACGGGTCCTCCTTCTACCTCCCAAAATCGGGGCCTTGGGTGCCAGCTCGACCATCTCTGCCTCTATTCCCATCTCATCCTCGAGATGCAGAATCTCACGCTCCCATGCGTTGTCAACCGCCCCACCACCACCTTTTCGTCGTCTCCCGCATTTCCCACGATAATACTTGTTCGTGCTAGTAGTACTACCTGTTCTGCCTGTGTACAGATTGCTTCTTCAAACACGCCATTTCCTCCTCCTCCAGCTTGGGCTCCACCGCCATCGAAGGAAGACAAGAGACTAGCCAGCCGACCGGAGGCTCTTGAGCCGGCCAGAGGGTCAAATCCCACCTTTTGCCCCTCCACACAATTTTATCTATCCATCTGATAAGGACGTAGGTCGTATGTACGAGTATGTACATAGTATCTTGGGGACAAGGAGCATCTGGTTTATAAAGCGGGAAAACCCGCGCATGTACTTGACAGTACTACTACAGTCCTCGGCACGACGATGATGCCAGACAAAGCCTCATTAGAGCCACGGTGGACTCAGAGATCCATCAATGGCTCACTATATACACATCACACATTGATCCTTTGTGGCCAAGACCAGGCGGGCTCTGTGTTCGTGATACAAGGCTGGCTAACTGGCTGGCTGATCATTACCGGCGTCGTAATACTACTCATTTTCTCTCATCGTCAGCTCGGTGTTTCCAGATGCATCATTGGCCGTGCTCTCGGGACGTGCAGCGGCCGTTTGCATGACCAAGAATGACTTGATTCCCGTCTCTTGCTAAACGTTCAGCTATGTATGAGACGGCGCTGCCTAATGATATCCCGCTCAGGCTAGAAGAATTATCTGATGAGATATATTTGCCCACCACCGTAAAATCGCTCGCATCATGCCCACGAGTCCAAAGTCCAAACAACTGCCGTGACCCCAAACCAGCAAAAGTCCAGCGAAGATGCAAGACATTGTGCCTACCTGATTTGGCATTTTCCTTCCATCGCATGCCGCTCGGATTCCGGCCGCCTGCCCGGCCCCACTCCCGGATGCCGCGCCAAAGGTTCGGATGAACCAGAAGGTTAGAAAAAAAAAATACATCAGGTAGTCTAACATTGAAGTTTCACAAGCCAATTTGCGTTGAGTACGAGACAAAGCAACCAGACACGCGTCGCTACGGCTGAGGATTCTGTCAATTTCTGATGAAGATGCAATCTATCACACACGGCAGGGCAGGTACTAGTACTACTACTAGTACTAGCATCTACAATTTATTAAACCGTGGGATACGTATTGGGAATCATTTCCCACCGCAGCTCCCAAATGCGCGTTGAAACATTTCAAGATTGGAACAAACTGTAAATACGAATACGGCAGCACTTAGTCAGGCACGCCGCAACGTGCTTGTTGTGCCAGCCCACCCACTGCGACTGCGACCCCCAAGCAAAAAAAGCCCACGGCATGTACCGATACGAATACGCGTCCCGAGATGCCAGATTTGTGCGGTAATTAGATAACACCTTTTGTTCCCAACAAAGATTGAAAGCTCCAAAACCCACAACACCATTTGCATCTGTTGCCGCGATTGGCCAGCAAATGGCAGATCTGGTCTGTTGTTTCTGATGGCGTACTCGGATTATGGATGGGGTTTGCCCGACGGTTATCGATAATCTCCAAGTTGGGAAAGTCGCCGACTCGCTCTATCTACATGGCCGTTATCATGGAAACGTGTCCTGGCTCTTGAAAGCGTTGTGATGACATCGAGTTGTCTTTTGAAAGCGCCGACCAATGTCAAGTTCTTTTGATATGCACATGCCTGTCATCCGAAGAGTATTCTCTAATTCGTGTCCTTATTCTCATTCTATGTTCTAGATGATATCCAAGAAATGGTGTCATTTCACCCCAAGCCCCGAAATCCTCCCAATCCCAGAAAACGCCGTGCTATGCGATCCAACGTCTGACCATCCTTCTGTACAAGGCTCGTCACACCCGCTCATACTCTGAATCCGACGCGGTATTCTTCTTGTCGTCCTTGGACGCCTCCGCCTTCACCTCGTCTCCCTTGCCAGCATCGTTCCCCTCTACTGCGGATGGAGATGCCTCGACTGTGTCATTGGCACTCTTGGCTTCGGTATCCTCCTCCTTCCGGTCCGAGCCTTCAGTCTTTGCCTTGCCGTCCTCGCTCTCCTGCTTCTTCTTTTCCTCCTCTTCGGCCTTGCGCTTCTTCTCTTCCTCCTCTTGCTCCTTGCGCCGTTTCTCAGCCTCCCGCACCTCCTTCTCCTTCTTGTCCTTGCGAGTCTGGGTTACCCAAGCGTCCGCAGCGGCAATGGCATCCTCAGGAGAGCGCTTGTGCCTGAGCAGCAGTCCCTGGATCTCGGCAGGACTGAACTCGAACTCGGGGATCCTGGCAGAGAATTCCAGGGACAGGGCCTCGATGCGCTGAGAAATCTCCGCGTGCTGCTTGGCCCACCGTTCCTTTGCAGCAGCATCAGGCGTGGCAGGCCTCGACCCGGTGACACGCTTCTTGGGCTTGGAGGCGACCTCATCTGAAGGGATCTCGCTCTCAAAGGGGGCATAGATGGCTCGGAAGATGGCCTCGGTCATGGTCCTGTCGGCGAGGCTGAAGGGGACCATCATGTCCACCCGGCCGGGGCGGATCAGTGCCTTGTCCAGTTTCTCGATGTGGTTGGTCGTCATGATGAGAAGGCGACCTTCCTGTGAGGCAACTCCGTCCAGGATGTTGAGCAGGCCAGAAAGCGAGAGGCGACCGCCGCCGGATGCTGTGGCTGGGCCCGTCGACCCGTCGACTCCAGAGGGACTCGGGGTGGGAGGGCGGGAGGGGGTGAGATTCGGCTCTTCTCGGGTGTGCGTCAAACCAGCAGTGTCAATGTCCTCGAGGAGGACAAGGCAGCGATTGGGCAGGTTGCTGAAGAGAGAAGAGAGGCCCTCCTCGGTGGCAGCGATGGAGCTCAGGCTGACGATGTAGATCTTCATCCGGAAGTATCCTGCCAGGGCCAGGCTGAGCGAGCTCTTTCCGGTGCCAGGAGGTCCGTAGAGAAGGTAGCCGCGTCGGTAAGGGATGCCACGGTTCGCATACCACCGGCGAGTGGCAGGGTTGAGGTAGTCGGCAACATCGTCGATCAGGTCTTGCTTCATCTTCTCGCTCAGGATGACGGTCGAGAAGGGTCGGTTAGGACGGGACATGCTGCGCTGCCAGTAGGGCTCCCCGCCGTAGCTGGGGCTGGCGCTGCGGTAGATGAGAGTCTTGCGCTCGTCCTTCTTGAGGTAGAGCTGACGGGCCTCGATGAGGAGGTCCTTGAGGAGGCTCGGGTTGCGTCCGAAGCATGAGATGGAGAGCTCCTCCCGCTCGCTGGCGGACTGGAAGTTGAGCTGCTGGTTGTTTTGGATGCGCTCAAAGAGCATAGGCCAGCCCTTGTACCAGAACAGGTGAGAGCCAAAGGAAGGGGTGTAGTGAAGAGCCTGTTTGGGTCCAATCATGTCGACGGCCGCATCCTCCTCGCCATCCTCATCATCGCTGTCGTCCTGCCCGGCTCCCCAGATGTAGCTGTTGCGGGAATACAGGTCGGTGTTGACCAAGAAGCGGCGCGAGTTTTGCGAAAAGGCCTGGCGCGAGATCCAGAGCATCAGCATGTTGTAAGTCTCATCGTCGGTGCGGACCCTGAAGGACGACATGAGGTAGGCGTCGATCCAGGCCCACACAGAGTTGCTGAAGTAGCCCCAGAGGAAGTTGAGGCCGAAGACGGCGACGAGCAGAGGGATGTAGAAGTTGAGGTCGATGCCCAGGTAGGTTTGCAGGGCGGTGGTGAGCATGGAGAAGCCGGGGAAGAAGTAGTTGAGCAGGGCAAACTGGGGGTTGGGGACAATGCCCTCTGCAAACTGCGCCGACATGTTGATGAGGGGATCCATGCTGTGCTGCGTATGTACGGCAATGATTGAATATGATTGCCCAACCGCTGACCCAACCCGGCTGGCAAAGCCTTTTGCCCAAGCTCAATCACCCTCTACCGGCTGTATGTAAGGTAGTATGTGGTAAGGCGACAGCGACCAGGTCAGCAAAGCCGAGTTGTAAGTGCGGCGTCTGTCTCACCAGCCCACCAAAGCAGGACGGAAAGGAGTAGAGATGGATGTTTTGTGTATGAACTGTGTGTCGTCGAGATGGCCGAGATCCAGACGCCCTTTTATACGTGCAAGAACCAGTGAACCCTTCCGACCAAAATCGAGTTGCAATTTTCAACCTGTGGTGCTGCGGCCTAGAAGGCTAGCGAGACCCCTGGTTGGCCAGCCGGAGGCTGTGGAGAGGCAGGTTGGCAGATGGCGGCTGGTGACTCTCGCCGAGGTGGGACTGGCCGCTGTGCTTGGCTGCCTGTTTGCCTTCTGTTCGTTGTACCGGCAGTACATATGTAGAGGATCTACCGTAGGAAGAGGAACATCAATGCCAGGGAAGATGCCCGATTGATTGCCCGACTGAGTCACTCAAGAGCCGGAGAGGAACCGTTGTTGGTGCTCCAATCAACCGTAACCGCCAGCTAAGCCTCGATCCGCTGGATGCCTCGTAAGGCTGCCTGGAGGTTCCCTGGTTCCATCTCCATCCATCTATGATCGATCAATCATCACATGGGAAAGGAGGATTCGGGTTGACAGGGTCCAAACAAGCGCGAAGCCAGGTCGGGCCAAGTGCACGTCCATCGCTCAAGCAGCACAGATGCAACGGTTCATCATTCCGGTGAAAGTTGAAGAACGAAAAGTGGAGGGCAGCGGCGGCCGCCTGTTGGTGAATTCAGGTTCAGCTACCGTATGCACAGCCACCTCACTGTCCCGGCGAACCAAGTGTGGCTAGTGTCGCTCACTTACAGCGGCCAACCCGGGAAGGCATCAACATGAACCTTCAATCTCTTTACCTCACACCGAGAGAATGACGAAACCTACATGTACGACGAGTGAGCAAATGAAATGAAAAGGTGGATCATCATGAATCACAGTCTGAATCAGTTGATTATTCTTTGTTCCCATGCAGCCGCATCATTAGGGTAAGGTAGTAGCGACTGAAGCCAGAGACGTCACATCTTGATAACAGGACGTCAACATGGAGACGAATCAACAAGTCTGTTTCCTTCGAAAAGACGGCATCGAACTCCCTCCAGGCAGATTCACCACCGGAGGAATGCCAAACGGAAAGCCAGCAGCAGGTTTTGGCTGACCATACCCCGGAAGACCAGAAGCTTGAGGAGGCACCATGCCCGTCATTGACCCCCCTGTCCATGGTGGTGCGCGAGAAGACGATGCCGCCGCCTCAGGGGGAAAGTTGAGCTCCGGCGGCGCCGCCTGGGACGAAGCCGCAGATTGACTCCTCTGCTGGGTGGCGGTGGTGCTTCTCTCCCTCGACGTCCTGCTCCGGCCGCGCTTCTTCTTGTTCTGCCGGTCCTCTGGCACAACGACCCAGAACAGCTGCGTGTCGCGCCCGAAAAAGTCCCACCTGGGGCCACCACTTGCCTGCTTGTCGTTGTCCTTGGTCTCCGTCCTCGTCATCTTCTTCACCGTCGTCGGCAGCGAGGCGCCCGCGGCGTAGGCGATGAACCTCAGCGGCAGGCCTTTGTCTCGGGATAGGGGCAAGTACTCGGACTTCCAGCTGCTGCTGCTGCTGCTTTTGGAGCTCCGATGGGAGGAGCCCCCGGCCGTTGAGGAGGGCCGTTGGCCGTTGGTTGACGAGGATGAGGTCGAAGTGGACGAAGAGGAGCGCAACGAGGAGGGCATGTTGGCGAGTTGGGGGACGCAAGGCCAGTTGAAACGGATCCAGGCTTGATGGGTGTTTTGCACTCGTTCCCGTGATGGATGTGAGCTCTTGTTGTCGCCATGGCCAAGGATCAGACGATGGACTTACAGAGCAGGTATGAAAGCTAATCTTATACACCTTTGGCGACTCTCACAGAAGACCTTCGACAAAGGAAGAGAGAGGTGGATTCCACCTGTCCTTTATCAGGCCCAGGTAGCCGTCACACGACTGTCTGTCTTTCATTCTGCCCGTCTCTCTGTCTACACGCCGCTCGTTTGCTGTAAAAGCAGTGAATGTATGCGTGATGCCGCGCAGTGCTGCCACTCTCCCAAGCGAACAGCCGCAAAAAGAAACGCTCCGTACGATCCCGGCAGCCGGCTCTGACGCGGCATTCATCCTGCGTCATGCCAGCGTACAAAGACACAAGTAAGCTTAAACAAAAAGAAGAAAACCAAAAACAATCCGTGATCAACTGTAAGCCGGAACGTGGCTTACACAAACGTGAGGTGTTGCAAAAAGATGAAGACATACTGGACATGTTATCACGGCCCGATACATGCAGAGCTTCACAGTCATCAAGATCTTGCTTGTGAGACGTATTCACAACAGTCAATAATCCAGCAACGCCACTGCATATTGTTCGCTTTGCCGTCTGCATGATTTACTGCATACGGGATGCCGATGGAGGGGGAAACACACTTGGGGCTGCAGATGTGCGACTGAAAAGCCCAGACGTGGATATGGGGGACACTGCATGTGAAATGCCGATGATGGCTGCAGATTGTGGGCGGCACAGGCAGCCGAGACAAACAAGCTGGCCTGCATCTCTGGTTCGTTCGTCCTTGGTTTCCTCTGGTGATGCGAGAAGGACAAGGGAGGGGGGCACGATGTGGAAGAGGACGGGATGCAGACACCCGGGTGGAACTGGGGCTTGGGAACAAGGGTATATATCAGGATCTTGTGCAAAGTAGCAAGATGCCGTCATCCATTCGTTGAGATCGGTAGTAGTAGTAGTAGTAGTATATACAGTAAGAAGCAGAAAAAGGTCGGTAAATCCAGCAACCATGTGGCTTTTCTAATATACAAGTATTCGAACATTCTCTTGTGCTTCTTCCTCTGTTGATGGTGCCATCCCTCTCATGTGTTTCTTTTGGGTATCGTATCATCATCTCTTTCGGCTGGTTGTTTGTAGGAGCTCTGTTTGCTCTCGCTCCCCTTTCTTGACGTCTTTTGTCTTCTTTGCGCTCTCCGAGTCGTCCAAGATCAACAGATTATAGATCGTCGATGAAGACGCCCTTGGAGATGGTGATTGTGCCAATGTCGGCAAAGCCAATATCGGACGAGTTGAAGCAGTTGGTGTCGTTATGGGGGGGAATCCGCTTGTCACCCGGCTCGACAAAGGTAATGTCGACGCACTATTTCTGTTGTGTCAGCCCCTTACATTCCTGATCTATCTATCCCATCACTCCACGACTAGACCATCTTTTGCTTCAAAAAAACGCACCGAAAACAGGGCAGCCCCGTGCTGCGCATTCATGAGCACTTGAATCGTCGCGTTGACGCCCGCCTTGATGCCCAGGTCGGCCGGGTTCGGGATCTGCACCTTGTCGAGGCAGACGGTGCCGGGAAAGGGGTTGTTGCTGGGCCCGACGATGGAAAAGGGCGGGACGATCTGGTGCTTCATCTCGAGCGGGCCGCCGTCGGGGCCGTCGGTGCCGAGGCCCAGGTTGACCTGCAGCATGGCCGTCGCGTGGCCGACGAACCAGCCGGGCTGGAAGGAGATGGGGCCGCCGGTCGTGGGCCAGTATGTGCGGTTTGTGGTGAGGGGGATGCCGCCGCCTTGAATCGCCATGTTTAGTTATTAGTGGTTGAACGTGAGAAAGAAGAGATCCTCAGAAATAGTATCCGAGAACAGCTGGGGTTTGCTTACAGGGATACATCCACTGCATGCCGTAGGGAAACGTCTCGTTTGTAATGAGGTTGTCGCCGCGCCAGCCGGGATAGACGATGACGGTATGCGCCCACGAGAGGAGCGGGAGGGCAAGGAGGCAGAATGCCGCAAGGAAGCCTGTCGCAGCCATGGTGCCCGATGAACAATTCAGCTCAAGTCGGTTTTTGAGAGAGGTGTCGAAGCAGCAAATCGTCTTCCAGCGATACTGTGGAGTGTTTGAAAGCTGAATGCACAAGATGCTGTTGGTCGCGTCGATTCGGAAGATTTTAGTGTTGCAGTCAATGTAACGGCGTTTCGTCAGAGGGTCGCTGGGCTCTACAGACGTGCGCTCTCGAATGATATCATGACGGGGGGCGATGGATGAGTAGAGACAAAGAAAGCAGGACGAGGGACGGAATGGTTGAGAGGTTTGCCGGAGAGAGGGAAAATAAACAGACACAGATGGGAGAGAGAGAGAGAGATGACATGGAGAGAATCTCACCTGGAAGGACGAGCGCCTACTGAGGCATGTTATGTATGTATGCAGAACTCGGCTCACCACCATTACTAAGTCCCGTCTCTAGACTAACCCCCGTCCACGTCCATCCGCCCAGCAAAGATTCCTTCCAACTCGCCTCGCCTCTACATATTCTACATACAATAGCCGCCTAAAAAGCCAAAGAAACCCGCCCATTTGTCCATCATCTAAAGATTCGCCAGCCCAGGGGATCAGCAGCCCCAAGAGCATGCATCAGACGGCCCAATGGCAGAGACAGAAGTCCCAGGCCAGTGGATTCCGCCCAGGCAGGGGGCCTCGCCTTTGGCGCTTAAGTGGTCTTGGGGTGCGATGCGACGCGAGGGGCTATTAATAGGAACCCAGATGCATTAGCTCCGGAATCCCTGCGTTTTCTCGCCTCTTGGAGCGGAATATTGGTTCTTGACCTTGTTTGATTCCTGATGGCATGGTGTTGTTATCAGAAAACTCTTGTCTTGGCTCTTCTGTCTGTTTGTCTTAAGGCTATCACGAAAGAATCGTCCAATTGTGTTGCAACTAATTGAGGGAATAAACGGCCCTTCCCTCTTCTAGTGATGACGGACCTCATAAACTTCGTCCTAACACTTCGTGCTAAAGCACATAGCAATAGTACATAGTACATAGTAGTACCTAGGAAAATGAGGCTCGACTCTCCGCATCAACAAACGACTGGACGGGCATCAAAGGACCAAGCGCTAACTCGGCCGAACTGCCCGCTAGGTACTGCCAACCTCTTAGCCCCGGCGCCAAGCAGCCGGCTGGCCAGGTACAAGTGACGCCGGGGATGCTTCGGGCCCTGGTAGCGACGCGTCCACTCAGATTCGATGCCTTCAGGTTACTACAAGGTGCATCTCCTGCTCTCACATCGACGCCTGGCAAGGAGCCCATTGAAGGGACAAGGCACTTGGGCAAATCCTCGATTACTGCTCCTCACATGTAAATCTTCTTGTAGTATGATGGGCTTGATATCTAACCTACATGTAATCAACCTTCCATATACCGCCCGAACTCAGCACGAGACCATGGTCAAGACAGCATCAAACTCGGACAAAGATGCAACATCAAACCTAAGCAGTTGGGCCTAGAGATATACCTATCTAAACCATCTTTGATCAGAGAAGTAGCTCACACATCTCCTCCCTTGACTCCCCATCCGGGATTCTACTTGCCAAGACAAGAGACATGGATGGCACATGGCCCCTCGATGCTTCCACATGCATCTTCATCACCACCTCCCCAATTATCCATATACTAGTACTACTACACCATCACTATCCTTGTACAGGAAAGTTGCATGTTTACGCAATCCATCTCCATCTCTTCCATGCGTCGGAGATGAATCCGGCTCTAAAAATAGCAGTTGACGAACCCTCTTCCCGAGCAGTGGCTGCATCATGGCGCTTCTCGGCTGCAACTACATGCATCTTGATATTGAATGGCACACTAGCATACCCAGAATGGCTTCTGACATGGATAATCATACCAAAATCTGCATGTATCTGTGATTCTTCTACCTCATTTGTGTCTCTTAATTTCCCAGAGCGCCTGCGTGATGATGGGCTTCACATAGACCTCCTCGATAAAGACAAGAATCATCATCAATAACACCCTTCTCAGATAATCAGCTCACAACAGCAACTCGGTTCAACAGTTCGGCCGCTTGTAGCTACCATACCACTAATGCCACTCCCGTCTCCATCACCAACTCTCCATCACATCACTCTTCCCGCTGCTGCTCCATCGCCCTCACTCCCGCCTGCAGAGCCTTGAACCGGCTCCAATCATAGCTGTCCTGCGCCAGAGACCACGCAAAGACGCCGCCCAGCTTCTTCGGCACCACAATCTCCGAGAACTTGCGAGCAACGAACAGGGCCGTGTCCCAGGTCCAGAACACCTCCTGGTTGGCGTCCCACCACCACTGCCCGCCCAGTTCCTGGTCCGCGACGCCATTGGCCACGGCGTGCTCGAGCTTGCCGGCATACGTCGACGCTTCAAAGGTGATGGCCCCGGACACGAGCGGGTCGCTGCCGTCGGCGTTCTCGAGCAGCGCGGTTGGGCAGCCGGTGGGCGTCGTGCACTGGTAGCCGGACTGGGTGCTGAACCACTTGGCGTAAAAGGCAAAGCCGAGGTTGATGTTTTCGGGCGACAGGCCGCGCTCGACGTACGTGTTGACCGAGTCGAGAGAGCCGTTGACGCTCGTGTGGTGAGTGGTTTCGTTCATGCGGCGGTTCATGAGGTCGTAGGTCATGATCTGGGCGTTTCCGCTGTCAGTGACTCCCGTCGACACCAGCCTGATGACCCTTCCTCAACTCACATTGACATAGTCGACAATGCCGTTAATCCTGGCCACGTTCTCGGCCGTAAAGGCAATCATATCCTCAACCCTCGCCGGCACAGCAATGGACAGCTCAATGTTCTCTGGAAGGGCCTTCCTCATCTCCTCGAGAAACAGCGGATAGGCTTCAATCTCCCAGACCTTCTCCGAGTTGGGAATTTGCTTGTAGTCCTCGCCATTCCCACCGGGGTACTCCCAGTCAATGTCTTTCCATATGGATCAGTCATATGTATTGTTCCCTGAAGACACATGTAACGCTGTTCCCCGTCAGACTCACCAACACAGTTGTAGCCCAGTCTCTTAACAGTAGCAGCAACGTTCTGGGCGTATGTCCGCCGCGTCTCGTTGGTCTTTGCAGCCGCACTGAAGCCGGCCGACAGTCCCCAGCCGCCGACGGCCAGGCAGAGCTTGGTGCCGTTGTCGAAGAGGAGGCGGACCTGGTCCGGCGCCATGAATGGCTCGTACCAGGTGCCCGAGTTGAAGACGATGGAGTCGGCAAAAGCCGTCGTGACGTGGGTGACGCCCGCCGTTACGGAGTGATCAGGCAAGTTGTCCTTGTGCCATCTGACAGGCTGGAGGTTAGCTAACATGATGCGAAGCGTCTTTCCGAGAGGAGAGAGAGAGGCCTCAGGTACTTACTGGTCGAAATACATGACAAACCGAGGCTTTGCGAAAGCGCCCGAGACCGCAATGGCCGCCGCGACAATAGTCGTGATCCGCATCTCGACGCTGAGCTTGAGCCTGAAGCAGAACAAAGAAGAAACTGTTGTTTAGTGTTGTTGTTGATGGATGCCTTGATGCTGATGGTCTGGACAAAGCCGCGCTTTTCGCAATAACAGGCGGAGAGATATCCTTCAAGAGGCCTTCGTTGCACCTACCGACTTGTCTCAAGGACTGAACACAACGCGGAAGCTGCTCGAATCTTGTACGTCGTCCCCCCCTTTTTATACTCGAGTACAGCGGTGGTAACTTGCCTTCGACAGTCGACATCATGCGAGCGTTCCTTCACTGTCCTATCCGTTTCTTCCCACTCGTTCAGAGGTCCATAAACCTCCAACTGCCATTGCTTGTACCCCTTGGCCTCGGAACCGCGGATGTCTCCCTTGTGCCACGGGACAGCCAAACAAGACGGATGTAAGCGAGGGCTTTCATACCTGCTGTCAAAGAAGCCAATGTTTGCCTCAACCGCCACGGGTGGTGGTTTCTTTACAGTGAAACGGACAGTGTTTGCTACATCTTATAGCAATAACTCACTCACACCCTCCCGCCCCCCGTCTTCACCACATTCACCATCTCCCCCCCCCTCTGCCTCCTCCCCAGATTCTCCCTCAAGATCCTCAACGCCCGCACGACAGTCCCCCGCGCAACGGAACTCACATGCGGCGTCACAAACACGTTCCGCATCCCCCAGAGCTCGCTCTCCGCAGGCAACGGCTCCGGATCCGTCACGTCCAGCGCCGCGCCCCAAAGCCCTCCTTCTCCTCCCTCCTTCTTCAGCGACGCAACCAGCGCGTCCTGGTCGACAATCGCCCCCCGCGCGACATTCACCAGGATGGCCGGGCCGCCGCCGCTGGCGTTGAGCACAGCGAGCTCCTCCTCGCCGATGAGGTGCTTCGTCGCCGGCGTCAGCGGCAGGGCAAGGACCAGGACGTCTATCCCCTGCGCGAGAAACGCGGCCAGCTGCTCCTTGGACTGGCCGTGCAAGTACGCGCTCGGGATGGAGCCATCGGGGTCTCCCGAGCCGGGCTGGAACCAGTTCCGGTCCTTGCGATCCTCTGCCGTGACGCGCGGGCGGGAGTTGTAGACGATAATGTCCATGCCCAGAGCTTGAGCCAGACGCGCCACTTGACCATCGATGCCCCGATTTCCGTGTAAGTCATGACTTCCAAAGACAAAGAACATTCTCTAGCATTGTGGTCAGCCCTCACCTTGACGCCCTATCGATCCATATCCAACAATCCCCATCCTCTTCCCATCCAGCGTAAACGGCGTCCCCTCCGGCACCCCATTCCCCCAGACCTTGTCCCCCTGCATCTCCCGGAACGCAAACAGCCGCCGCGTCAGCGCCAGCACCGACCCAACCACCCACTCGGCCGCCGCGATGCTCGACGCCCCCGCCGACGTCGTAATGGTCACGCCTGGGTCCCTGAAGGCCGCCTTGTGGGAGACGTGGTCCGTCCCCGCGACGGCGAAGTGGATGTAGCGCAGGCTGGGCGCGTCCGAAGGCTCCGGGACGAAGCCGAATGTCGCTAGACAGGTGACTTCACGCAGGATTCCTGTATACATCACATGTTAGAGAAACAGAGCAAGGGAAATGAGGATCAGGAGAGATGAGGCCATGGCAACTATACCGGGTGGGACGTCCACGTCTTGCTTGAAAAAGGCTTCGGCTGGCGTCACCTCATGACGCACGTACGTGATCTTCATGTCGGGAAAGGCTTCATGGAGGGCCTTTAGGAGAGGTTCAGGCTTCGGAAAGGGAAGCGTCAACAACAGATGTTCGCCCATGGTGAAGAACGACGGGTAACTGAGCAAAGATTCTCAACACAAACCCAGTCAGTACCTATCCACACATGTAAATATATCTGCGGGAATCGAGGACTGCCACTGAGAACAAAGCTCATATTTATCATTACTCGGCATTCTTTTCTGTGATTGTCCAACCAGGCCAACCGTCTATAAGCGGCCGCGAGGGGACACCACCACGTTGAGTAATCAATAAAAGCGTTGCCATCAAGATCAAGACAAAGTGTACGCATCTGCTGACAAAACTTGCCTTTTTAATTAATACGATCACAATGGGGAAGCAGCCGTTTCAGCCGAAGGGGGGATACAAATGTCTCAGCAAGGGTTATCGGGATTAGTAGTAGTTTGTCAGCTATTCCTGTTGCTTGGCCTCGAAGATGGCTTCTCAACCTCAACCTTTGGCGTACCGAGAGAGTCACTTGTGAGCAGCCATTGAGCGTTCCATCATGAGCTGTGTCTGGTTTCATTTCAAACAAGAGTGTGGTGTGCAATTCGATAGCATTAAACTGTCATCCATGTCCATATAAGCTAATACAAGGTACACAAAGGTATGTGACAGAAGCAACAATAACAAGTAACAAGCGAAAAAAGAAAGAGAGGCCTTGAAATCAAAGAAACCGACATCAAATTCCTCCTCACAGGCCCAATCCATTCATGCCTCTCGCAATATTCTCAATCTCTGTCGCATGCCTCACCCCTTGTACCGTCTGATGGTTCCGCCCCCCTATTCTGGCTCCGCACTCCGGACACCGTGCTTCCTGCATCGGCATTCCGCACTCGCCAATGGTGAACGGATGGTTGTTCTCGCACACGTACCAGTGTCCCGTGCCCGAGAACTCTCTCATCATTGCATTATACACTGCTCGCATTTCTTCTGGCGTGACCGGATGGTACATGCCGTCGTTGATCAACACCTCAACGTTATCGACCTCTCCCTGGAACGAGGCTGTGGAAGGATACTGGGACATTACCGCTCGAGCTTGCTGAATATGGCTCATGGCCTCTTCTTTCAGATTGTCTGGCGTCTGCTCCTTCGTGACGCCCTTCTTAGCAGACCACATACTGGCGCGCTCGCCAAACGATAGGCACAGTCCGCAGAGCTGCGCGGCGAAAATGTGGCCCTGGACTTCCTCTCTCACGTACATGAGCAGACGAGACTGTTCGATGAGCTTGGCAGAATCAGACCAATGGACTGACAAGTCCAGCTTGACTTCTGTCTCTGCCTGCGCCAGGCCTCCCTGCGTCATCCAGCGATGAAAGTCGAAGAGGATCGCAATCTCACACTTGAGCAACAGAGCGTCTGCAAGAAGCGATCCCTTGACCTGGATGACGGATTCGTCGTACCGAAACTCGCCCCGGCTCTCCTTGTTTTCGCGGTTGGCAAACTGCACAAGGTCCGCCACTCGCTGGAACGGCTGCTCTTCCCGCCGGACTTTCTTGGCATGCGTCCCAATCTGCCTCCAGAGATTGATGATGGAGTTGTATCGTCCCTTTCCGACGAGTCTCTGCAGCTCTCGAAGCTGCTCCAGCCTCGAAGCAGAGCTGGCCAGCTGACCAGCTTGGAGCGCTGAGGAGGCTGCATCACCCTGAACGGCTTGCCCAGGGGTTGCTTCCGCAAGTTTCTCCTCTTCCTTGACCAATCGATTTGCTAGGGAGAGGTACTGCTCGTGCGACCAGGCCAGAAACTTCTTTGTCGCCTCGTCCAGGATGGCCCGCCGCACGATTCGGCCGTATCTGGCAATGTTTCGAAGCGAGCCCCGACAAGTCGCGCAAACCGGGATGCCCGACTTGTCCAGCGAGAAAGGCTCGGAATTCTTGCAAAGCCGCGTTGGATGGCCCCCCTCATCCATATCGTAATACGCCCCCATGCCCATCTGGCCATCCATTGACGAGACGGTCAGGAAATGGCCGCAGTCTGGGAAAATGCAAGGCTCCTCGTCCAGGTTGATCTCATGATATTCCTTCATCTCGAGGAAGTCGACGCACATGGATCTCACAGCGTCGCTCGCACACTGCTGACAGAAAGCCTTGTCTGGGCATGCTTCTCCGCAGAGCGAGGGACCTAGACGCTTTGTTAGCTTTTGATTGTGGAGGATAAGAACATGAACCTATTCAGACGAGAACTTACACTGATGGCCACATTCCAACAGTTTGTCGCAACGCCTAGAGCACGGAACCCAGTCGCATGGCGCAGCACATGGCATCGTGCACCTCGTATGGGGGCAACTCGAATGGCAAGTGTTCTCCGCACAGGGGGCACAAGGCTCGTGGCATGCCTTTGGGCATCTCGAATGCCCGCAGCGCACCACACAGGGCTCTTTACAAGGAGGACATTTGACATCGCCGTGGCAGCGCTCAGAGCAGCTGTGCTGGCATGTCGAATAGCCCCGACCGCATATCTGTGTGCAGATGCCGTGATTCTGCCGTATGATCTCACCGTCCTTTCTCTGATTGCATTGGAAACAAGGACTCTTGCAGGTGTGGCCACAATTACGGTCATGGCCACACATGGCAGTGCACTGATACCTCGCAGTGGTCACATCTTCGTGGCATTCCACGTCGACCTTATGGCTGCAGCCTGGCACCGTTCGTCTAACGAGGACTCTGCAGCGAACAGCAGAGGGATCCTGATTCTCCCAGCACTTTGCCGAAGACAGCCGGTGGCCACACGGGAGCACGAGGTTGATATGCTTCAGCTCGACGGGGCACTTGGCTGGGCACGGCTGACCGCATCGCCGAGGACAGGCGTGATCGCAGCCCCTTCGTGGCCTGGGACAGGGCTCAAGGCATTCGACGACGTTGTGCAGAACGTCCGAGTGGCATCGTCCGGTGCAAGAATGGCCGCAATGCAGTCTCTTGTCGCACGGCAGATTGCATCCGCTCTCAGGAGAGAATTGCAGAAAATGGTCAGGCTCTGAGACGCGGATTGGCGTGTCCGGATGCCGGCTGCACTGGAGCTCCAAGCTCGTGCCGAGGCGGCCGCTTGCCGTCAGCATGTCAATGACTTGCTCCCACATGGGAACGTTGTAGTATGTGCTGGAGTTGCCTATGATGTACATGCCGTGCTTTGCTCGCGATAACAGAACATTGATTCGGTTGGAAGTGCTGAGAAAGCCGCACCTCTTTTGCAAGTTACTCCGGACAAGTGAGATGATGATGACCTTGGCTTCCTCGCCCTGAAAGTTGTCAACAGTTGCGACTCTGACACTCTTCAAGAGAGTTGTTTTGCCAGACGGTTTCCACGTCGCCGTTGTTGGGGCTTCTCCGCCTTTGTCTTCAAAATCTTCCAGTTCGGCGAGATCGCGGTCGTTGAGACAAATCTCGAACATGGATTGCATTCGCCGCCGCAGCTTGTGTAGCTGACCGAGATACGGCGTAATCACTGCAATGTCGTCCTGAGCGTACGCTCCTTGCTTGACGAGGTGAGAGATGAGAGACACGGTCATCTCGACTTCGAAATCGTTCGAGTGCGAGGTACTCAGGGGGTCGTGACTAGCCGCACCGGCTTCCAGATGCTCATGGTGAAGCCAGAAGAGCCGATCTTTCATTCCGACTACCTTTGGATAACCCAACACATTCTCGCCATCTTGCAAGGACGGATATAGCGTGGACCGAATGAGCTCAGATATCGACGGGTGCATTCTTCTCTGGGTTTCCAGTGTACTGAATGGGAGCCGCAAGTCTGTCAGGTGTGGCGGCTCAACAAGCCTTTCGAACAAGGATGTGTCCAGGGAATACTGTCTGCCTCGGGGATTTGTGCTCTGAAGCTCGTAGTTTTGTATCTGCGGACGCAGCTGGAGATGGTCACCGATCAAGATGGCATGCTCGATAGAAGGCAGCAGTGCCGTCAGGATGTGGGCTTCCAGCACCTCTCCAGCTTCCTCGCATAGCATGACCTTGCATCGTAGTTTTCGGAGAAGTTCCAAGTTTTTGGCCAGGCCTGTTGTTGTCACTCCAATGACATTGGCCTGGTTCAGGCAGCGCAAATCCACATCGCTGCGCACACGACCACGCCGCTCCATCAGCTCGGCGTACTCGTCTTGGAGTCCAGTGATGGTCCGAACGATGGGAGCCACGATGCTGTCCAGCCAGTCTCGATACAAAATCTGGCGCTCAGCGTGATTCATGGCGGACAGTCTCGTCAACCTGAGGATCCCAAGGCTTCGACACCGGATGTTGTTACGCGAGCCACCCCTCAGCCATCGCCGCAGGGCCTTGTCAGCCGTGTTGCCAACCGTCTGCCACCCGTCTTCTTCCACGCCAAATAGCGCGTCATGGTGACTGGGGCACTCTTGTGCGAGAAACGCTTTGATAGCCTGTGGCGAGTCCGATGTCGAAAGTCTATGGAGCGAGTCCTGCATGCTCTCTTTGAGTTCATTCAATTGCTGTTGTATATCCCAGAGGCTGCCCTTTTCGGATCGTGTGCGGTCGCTGTTCTGGGCTACCACTCGTAGATTGAGAGATTGAAGCCTCTCTGACTTTGATTGGGAGCCAATGCGGATAATCCTGTCGGTCCCATCGTCGAGAAGGTGCTCAAGAAGCTGATCCAATGCATGATTCGTGTAGCAGACGCACAATATCGGCCCAATACGAGTCATCTCCTTGTTTGCCAACAAGACTTTGACAATCTTTTCGCCGCTATAACTTTTGCCGGTGCCGGGCGGGCCTTGTATGAGCGACAGTTCCCGTGACAAGGTGTTCAAGAGGGCAGAAGACTGTGTACGATCCAGGGTTGTTCGTGATTCAATTAGCCTTGCATTCAGGGGCCGCTGCGGCAAAACAAGCAACTCGGCCTTATCATTCGTTATACAACTGATGTCGAAGGCAAAGCCACCCGTCCTTGCGTACAAAGGGGGTTGCAGGTCGACTTCTGTACCGGTCACGTTTGTAGGAGCCAAGAGATCAACAAATGGCATCTTGGGTCTCTGAGACATTTGCTTCAGAGCATCGAGAGTATGCTTGAAAGACGCCAGCAGAATGCCGGGAAACTCAACGAGATATCGATGGCGTGATGGTCCCATGCTCTTGTACCAGTCAAGAGCCTGAGTAACGTCGTCTCGATTTGCATCGATGAGCTGTAGGTTGACGTGCAAGTAGCTCTCGTGATCCGAGAGGGTCAAAGGCTCGCGGAGTTCCGGAGGCTCGAGATTCTCATCCGCTGGTTTTTTAAAGCGGTCTTTTTTGTCGTCCTTGTTCCTCATCGTGGAATCAGACACGGTACAGAACATGACGGAATCGGTTCCATCCAAGACGCATACGAGTGCGCCGGCCTGGAGCCGCTTTGACTTCTCCCACCAGTCCCTTCTTTGTCGAGCGGTCAGCTGCCGCACTGCAGGAGGCTGCTCACAGCGGACGACCAGATCCAGGCCAGTGTTTGTGTCGAACTGAATGTCGACGAGAGTGGCGGAGCCGTACGTATACGTCCGTAAGTTGGTAGAGTTCGTTTGCCGATCGATCCCGCCCGTGGCGCGAATATGTCCAAAAGCATCGCGGACTGCATCTCGTAGCTGCCCAACCGTATCTTCTCGTATGAGACGAAACTCTCTGTCTAGACGACCACGAATGCCAGGGATGTGCCACTGTGTGGAATCATTGGTTGGTAGATATTCCTCTCGCGGCGACATGATTTCCTCGTATGTTGGCAATATTTTGATATGAGCGATGTTTGCGTGATCGTTGTTGTGCCTTGGCCCTCCCCGAGATAAGCGGCCAGGGAGGTCTCGGATCAGCATAAAGGTCTCTCGCGTCACAGAAGCTTGAGGTCGCGTCTCTAGATCTGGCAGCTGATCTCCAATCTGGAGACGCTGACGGATGTAATGAAGATGCTTCTTTGCTTGAAGACGATGAATCATCTCTTCTGGCTCTTCCGGCTTCTCCAAGGGACTGGCCAAGCTGTTGGCAAATGCCGAGAAAGCTTCGTTGACGATGTTTGTAGTGTTGCAGTCCAGCATCTTGGCCAGTACTGCAAGGGATAGCTCGACTGCCTCTATGAGGGATTCCTGCGTCGAGGCGACTGGCCATTGTTTAAAGAGCGAGATAACATAGTGGAATAGCTTGTTCATCCTAGCACCTCCCACTCCGACGAGGTAGTTGAAGATGGCTGCGACTTCTTGCTCCAAGACAGCAGAGTCAACAACACGAGGATGGGTGACAAGCTGGAATAGTGGCTTGATCTCCGCTTCCCAGAGGCGGTTGCCTGTTATGGCTATATTGTCCATTGGGATGTGCCGGTCAATTACGTCCTTGATGAAAGACAGACCGGCTTCGGTGACGAGGAGCCTGATCGTCTCCTGGGCGCCACCGACGTCCCCATCCATGAGCTCAACAGCCAGGTTAAGGAACTGACTGACTATGGCCTGTGAGGGCCGGGCTGTGTCTTGCCCGCTCTTGAGTATTCGCTTCCATTTCCATAGCTTGCCTTCCGAGGGGCGATCATGTCTGTTGCCGGGCAGGCCTGAAGGGGCGCCGGCATGCCTCCCATTCGGCTGCCGGGTTGGTTGTGTGCTGCTTGCACTATGCGAAAACTTGCACCGCGCTCCAAATTTGCAGGTATTGTTTCGTAGATAGAAGAAGCATGGCTTGAGAGAGCTTTCGGATGGGGTGGTGGGAGGAGTAGGATAGGCGGAGCTTGGAAAGCAAGGACATATAAGTACAAAAGCGATATACGGAAGTAGTGGAGATGACTTACTGATACCTCGACATTGTCACAGCGTAGGGGCATTCGACGATTGAAGACGTTGTCAGTGCTTCGGAGCTGAAGAGATTTCTGTAGTTCTTTGCGAGCACTGAAAGAGACTGGAGTTACGTGCAGGCAGCGGGTTGTAGAAGGAATTGTTCCGGAGGGGGACCTTGAGAACCTGAAGTGAGGGGAAAAGGACGAGGCTGCTGATGATGAGGAGAAAAGAAAGTGAGAAGGAAGAGAAAAGAAGCCCAAAGGTCCAGCCAACAACGGGCAGATAGGCACAAGTGCGGCACATGCAGCTGGCGGCTCATAGGATGCATGGTTGAGGCGGGAGGCCTACAACTGGAAGTGAATGCAGCCGCACGCATCACCGCTGGCCTCCCGCACCTGCGTGGAAGCAAGCATTCCATGTAGCAGCCTGAGGGGGGCACAGGCAAATCATTGTGTCGATACTTGGGCGAGTGGCCGTTGAGGATGAAGGTGGAAGATGACGAGATGCCGTCCAAGGCTTGCAGGCTGCGGACCACCTGATGTCAACGGTGGTACCTTGGTACTTGTAACGCGGAGGGCTGTCTTGATGCCGCGCTGTACAGAAAGTCCCCTTGATTTATTTTACAGAGAGTATCTGGCCATCATAAGGTAGAGCACTGGAGCTCTCGCTGTGATATCCAGGAATAGGACCTTTCTGGTTGGCGAAAAGGGGAAGATTTGCCGACCTATGATACACTCCTTTGCCGGAGAGGTTGACGACCATTGGCCTCAATCATCGAGGACGCAAATCGCAGCACTCTGGAGTGTAGTACATAAGGCAGATAGATGTATGCGAGCCCAAAAGCATGCATTGCGGTCGAATCTTGAACATGACAGGCTGCTGCGGTGCCGAGTCTTATACCCTTCTTCCAGTCGTCACACAGTCTGACATCCATGCTATATGTGTGTACTGGGCAAACCAGAAGCGCCCACAGATATTGGACCAGCTGGCAATCCATCATCCTGGAGCCACTGCTTCCAATGGGAGTAATGATACGGTCCAGGACCTATGCGGCATCAGCTTCTTTCATATCGAATGCATCAAGTGCCAAGCACACCAAGCATACTGTATATAGACCCTCGAAATCTCTCGAGCTGGACAAGGCAGATAATCACCCGCAATATTGCTGTGAATATCTCCGCCTCCAACTATCAAGCTATGTGTTCAGCTTGCCCTCCAGGCGTACAAGCACTTGGTAGCAATATGCTCTCGTCAAGTGCAAGTCCAGAGGAGTTATACCTGAGGAGCGTGGTGAGCAATCTTCATGTTGTCAGCACCAGTCGCACTAGGGCTAGCTGATGCCATTATTAGATGGTTATGCTGTTAAGCATCAACTATCTCCCAGGAATGGCAGCTCGGTAATCTTATGGGTTCGTGCAAGGTACTGTATTACTGCAAGGGAGGCTGTTGATGGCTCCAAGACAAGTAGGACGAGAATCCGGTCGAGGTTGGCACCTGTCACAACGCCAATGCCTGTCACCCCCAAGCCTTCGTATTCCACATCGATCCTCCTGAGAGATGTGGGCAGATCGATATAGATTCAGGCTGTAAAACAGAGCCCTTGCCATCGTGTCCGGGACAGCGGCAACCGGCTATCGGCTGCAGCCTCTTTAACTCTTCTCATCTTGCTCGCTTGCCTCCAGCAGGTCTCTCTCCTCGCTACATGTACCCTTAGGTAAGTCCGAGGATACCTGCCGAAGGGGCCCCTGGAGTTGGTTGTACTGCTACCTCGTATAAGTCGGCTTAGAAACGAGATACTTACATGCCTCACACGACACAGAGAAGCAGACAACATGAAGTTCAACCTTTTCCATTTCTGTCTTCACGTGATGATTCAGGCTTGTCTGACATGTGATGAAAGAACCAAATATCAAGACCGCATCACCTCAACATTTCATGAACACGACAGACTCCAAGAAGACAGCGATCACGGCCGTCCTCCACGCCTCAGGGGCCAATGCACGCAAGCCTCCCGCTGTTAGTGCTGCTTGTTTCTCTGTGCCTGTGCTGAGGCTTGCCGAGTTGAGCTTGTACATGTACGAGTGCGGCTTAGATCCGCCGCTGACCACGCGAAGAAGTGCCGGCCAATGGCACAGCGCCGGTTCCTCTTTTTCTGGATCCACTAGTCCCGCTCGGGCTAGCCCGGCCCCTCTCGCCCACGAGATTCGAAACCTACCGTGTCACCGAACTGCCGTTCCAGCAGGATTTTTGCCCTTTGGCGCCCGGATTCAGGCTGCTAGCGCTGCATGAGCGCTGCATTTCAGTGGCCGCTCAGGGCGCCGGGCCCCATCCCAGCCGCTCTGGCTTCTGTGGCTCTGGCTCCGGCACTGGCTCTGGCCTGATCTTGGCCCGACCTGCACTGGAACTCGATCCAATTCTGTTTCGAATCTCGCGATCCGCCACAACTTTGAGCTGGCTCGATGCCAATTGAGCGCTCGCCTTGTAATACTGACTGCCATCACCAGCGGGCAAATACGGTATTGATACGACGTTCGCTACATTCACGAGATCTACGACAGCGCGAGTTTTCGTCTGTCGACAACAAGTTATCTGGTACCAACTACACGCATTCCACAACACCACCGCCCGACTTGCATCGTTCCGGGCAAAGCGAATCCAGCATTCCCATCTTGGTATCGTCGTGTTGTCGTCGCCGTCGCCGTCTTCTTCTTCTCTACACGCCGACTCGACGCCTTACGCGCTCAATTTTGCGAGGACGCCGCCAGGTGCCGTCTGCGGCCTCTCAGGGCCGCTGATCTTGATCTTCTCCTGGCCTCGCCCTGACTGGGCCGTCGTCGCCGTCGCTGCAGTTCCATCCATCCGACGCCAATCTTGCCGCTGTCGCGATGGATCCCTTCAAGGGAAACCCCTCCGAGTTCAATAGGAAGCCAGTCCAGGGACGGCCGCCGAGGCAATCTGTCGACGACACCGAAGACCAGTACGCCTACGATCTGGCCGCGGCCACCGTAGCTGACGGCTTCCGACCCGCGGATCTACCAACCGATGGTTCATCGTCATCTTCGACGCCGAATGATCCCACCATCGCCTCACCCAACTCCTCGCAGGCTCGATTGCTGTCTCTCGAACCATCTCACCAACAGCCGTCGACTTACGCCGCTTCTAAACCCCCTCCACCCACGCCTGGCCGCCCCTCAAGCGCAATCAAACCACCACGACCCCACGACTCCCTCACGCTGCGCAACGATGGTTCATACACTCTGCAAACAGGCCCGTCACTATCGTCGTCCGCGGGTATGCCTCAGATACCACCTCAGGGCCCTTATCAAGGTCCCACCAGCGCTTCGCATCCGTATCAGATGTATCTGCAAAGGACATTAAGCGACGCCACGGCCTCCACAGACCAACCTGCGAGCCGCAATTCATACGACGGTCCTCGCGGTCCAGCTCATCCATATGCTCTCTATCCGCAGAACATTGTCACCACGGGAGACGAGACCCCTCATCAGATACCTGTCGGCTTTACGACATCTGGCCATGGATACCAGAGGCAGCTTGGCCCTGATGGAGAAGAAGCAGGCGCTCTGGTTGGACCTCTGGGACACACTGAAGAGTTACCTCCTTACACGAGATACCCCGATCATGGTGTTGTCTCTAAAACTCCAGTAGCAGTTGCAACAGCAGCAGCAGCAGCGGAAGATGGTATGGCGGAGACTGGGACTCCAACAACTGAGGCGATTGCCGGCGCCGGGGGCATCGGAGTCGCGACGCGCAATCCTGAGTTCTCTTCCACCGAGGAAGACCTTCAGCCTTCACAGTCCAGGCCCTCTACCCACAGTCGGCACGACATTAACACTGCCGCACAGAGCTCAGCAGAGAAGGCCCCGGCGAACAAGTGGCAGCAAGTGGCAAAGCGGAAGCTCTGGGGCATCGTGCCCTACTGGGCCATTTGTATGCTGTTCATCGGCGTTCTTCTCATTGGCATCATCTTGGGTGCCGTCATAGGGAGTGTTCTGTCACGGCATAAGCCTCATCCATCTGGGTATGGCCCCCTCTCCTCTCCTTTCCTTTCCTCACTTATTACCCTTATGCGCATGGACGTTTCGCTAACATGTCAAACAGCTCGCCGAGCGGGAACTACCCGGGGCCTACCCCCACGCCGGCACCCGACGTGATTCCTTTGCCCCTCGTCCCTATAACTCTGCCTCGGCTGCCTGTCGGTAACTATGCGATGCCGCCACTCACTACCAACCAGTCGCCCAACGCGTGCCTCAGCGACCACACTCAGCTTGCTGCTTGGAGCTGCAGCTTGCCTTACAGCTACTATCAAGTCAACGTCGACGTATCTACGACGCAGAGGGACACGGCGTGCTATAACCTCAGTCTCAAGGCCATCAACCCTGTGGATGCTGAGTTCCTCTGGGGAACGCAGCCTCCAAACGTGTATAGCAAGGAAATGATACTTGTCAATGACACCCAAGAACCTCGGCGTGGCCCGGCGTGGTGGCTGCAGGTCACCTACGACAAGGTGGTCGTCGTCGAAGAGGATGACTTTCCTGCAAAGACCAAGCGCTGGAGCAATCTAGGCCGCCCGACTGTCGCCGACAACGACGTGATTCGGACCAAGAGCAGCGCAAGCGTCGGGGCCAAAGACGGCGACAAGCCCTGGATATGCACATGGCCCGACACCACACTCGAGGTGTTCATCTATCCCATTCAGAACAGCACCAGCTCACAAGCCTCCCCGACCGCGACAACAAGCTCCGCGCCCAATCCGTACCCTACGGACGGCTTCCACCCATATCCGAAGTCGATGAAGTTTATCGAGCGCCGGGTCGTCGACGGCGCTCCCAAGGCGTACTGCCGCCAAGTCCAGATCTACAACCAAGGACGCAGCATGAAGAACTTGACCGACAGCTTTGGGAACCCCATCATTGTCGACATTGACGTGGACTACGACCCGGATTCGGATCCGCAAAAGGCCTATCCGGTGAAGCGGGACCGACGTTCGGTGCGCAGGAGCTGGAGCGACCATTGGGTCTCGCGGCAGGCTGTTGACCTGACGCCCTGTGGCTGCGTGTGGTGGTCTCCTGCCCCCAGTAACCCGTAGTAGATGTCGCTTGGCTTTTCAATTTCCTATTTCCCTCTACTCTCCTCGGCATCCTTTGCTTACAAGGATGAGGGGGACATTTATCACGGTACTGGCGTTTATTTCTGGCGAACATTATTCCTCTTTTTTTACGGCGTTGAGCGGGGTGGAGGCCTTTCATCCTTTGTGATGACTGCCGGCTAAGCTTTTGGTTCCTTTTTCATCACCTTGTCCTTACTCATCTTCTGGCAGAGCGGCGTGTTGATCCCAGCGTGCGGGTTTTGTGTGGCAGCTTGTTTTATGCATGTATATAGAATTATCCTTTTTTTGCTGGCGGTCTGAAAGCGTGGTTCGAGCCAAGAAGGGGACATCTTTCTCTGCGGCTTGATTTCAAAATTCACGGTGCCGATGTATGGGGCTGGGTTATGGACCGGCTGGAATATACGAGCTTGGGGGGGAAGAAGCGAATGAGAGCGAAGATGTGAATATGATCTTGTAATTTGGCGTCTTGATGTTCTTCCTTTGTGATGAACGTGCATGTATATACGACTTCGTGGCGGTAATATGAGAATGTATTCTATGACCCAACACCCTTATGCTACAAACTTACTCTACATGTCCCCTTGTTTGCCAGTTTCTCCAATTCTTCATATGAGAAGGGGCAAACTGCAGAATTGTACATGACATGATCAATAAGGACGACATTCCAGTACATCAGTAGGATAATTCACCCAAAGTCCACCAATCGCTCCATCCAGAAACGCCATGCTCCCGATTGCAAAGGAAAACACACCGCCGTTCACCCTTCAACCCGCAAGGACAGGATATGAAAGGGGGTAAAACGGAGAACCGAGACGAGGAATACGTCAGAACGAAGTCTGACCAAGATACCCGACACACGACCTAAACAAGCTCCCAGAAGGGTCGTCCGCGGCCAGTGACGCAGACACCACCGCGGCAGATGAAGTCCCGAGGAGTCAGGTCGCCACAGGCTGCACCGCCGGCGTCGTCTCCCCGGTACCACCGCTCGTGGAGCGTATCTCGTCGCCCACAATGTCCTTCCTGCCGTCGCGGAAGTCCCGCATCAGAGATAGGAAGATGGAGTTTTGCCACTTCTCGCCGCTCTCGTGCTTGACCGCATCGAGCAGCTTTTCGGCCGCTTCGGCGACGGCGGACTTGTTGTTGTTCAGGGTGTCTGCCGGCTCCTCCTTTTCGAGCTCCGGCTCCGGCTCGTGAAGCTGTTCAGGTTCCAGCTGCTGCTGGAAGTCCTCTTTTGTCCCTACGATGGTTGCCAGCTCATGCTGCATCTCTCCGGTTTCGATCGACAGGGTGCCGATCTCGAGCGTCTCGTCATGCGTCTGGCGCGACGCCTCAATGGCAGCGGCCACCGCCTCGCTCTCTTCCAGCTCACGGGCGATCTGGTCCATGGCGGCATCCACATCCTGCATGTTGCCGGCCCCATGAGCCGACATCCACCGGGACATTTCCTGGTCAAAGTCGGGCGCCGCCACCGCGCCAGCCGGAGGGCTGAAGACGGACTGGCCGAACGCAGAGGCAAAGTTTGGCTGCTGCGCAAAGGCAGGCTGGAAGCTCGTCTGGGCGGCTGGCGAATGGCTCATCTGGCGGGCTGCTGGCGTCAGGGCTGGTGCCGGTGCCCGCTGCTGCTGCTGCTGCTGCTGCTGCTGGGCTGCGAAGCGGTTGAAGTCGGCGGCCCAGTTGCTTGCGCTCGATGCAGGCGCCGGCGTCTGCATCTGCATCGGGCTGCTGGAGAAGCTGGGGTGGGCTGGTGCTCCATGTGGCGGCCCGACTTGTGCAAAAGGCAGCGAGGGCGTCAGTCTGGCCGTGGCGTCGCTCTCGAAGCCGGGCAGGGCAGATGCGCTGCCCATGAACGCGCCAAAGGCATCTTGCTGGCCCTGGGCGGGATGCAGCGGTGACGAGCGGAACGACTGACAGTAGAGGGTTAGTATTAGCGTAAAAGACCGTGACATAACATCATGAATAGCTGGGTATGAAGGACGGGGAGGAAGTGCTCACGCTCTGGCCGAAAGCCCCTCGGCTCACATGTCTGTCTTGGTGGAGGCTGAGATCGCGAGACTGGTGGTCGACGAGGCGCTTGAAGGGCGTAGAGCCGCTGCACGAGGCGTCTTCCATGATTTTTGCTGTATATGTGATGAACTAATATATGCCGATACACCGTCTCTTTCTCTGGGACTAAAGGCGATGAGCTGAGAGTGTAGTTGGTATGTCTGAGATGAAGGCGTCACAGCAGTTGTATGTATGGGCAAGTTATAGAGGGGCCGTGCTGGCAATAGCCTCGGCGAAACCGGGGGTGGCGGATCCGGATCGGATACCCAGAGGTACTCCGTACTCGTTTGTAGAATGTCCTCCTTAGGTACCTATGTACGCTTCTTCGAACTCCGAGTCTGGCACTCAATAATCACAGAGGTAGCAAGATGTTAGCGACCTGGCAGAGCGTCAAGCGCATTTTGAAATATTCAGTGGATTTAGATCAATTGTAAGAGAGCCGGTTGCTTTTTGGAGGCCTTGCCTTGGGTTGACCGAGGTGCGATGCTGAGAGTGGATCCGATTTTGTAGACACGATCCGGTGAGCGCAGGTACTGTAGAGGTACCTACCGTGGGCATGTGACTGCGCGTTGGACGGATGTTCAAGTTGGATTATGTAATCTTTTCCCCGGCGATGAAATCATGAGCTTGAGAGTGATGTGTAGCAGAGATGCTCGTACTAGCAAATTAGTTTCTAGAAGAGAATAGTACCATGGTCGATTTGCAGACTCGCAAGGATGTATGAAGTACCTTACTCCTTGGCATGTCTAACATTCCATGACGGGAATTCGAGAATACGATCCTTTTGTGGGGGAACGGGTGTGGTTCAAATAACCGACAGTTTGTTCCCCGTCGTCTCTCTAAATTGAACGGCGTCATAACTGAAAGCGACATGGAGCTAAAGAAGCACAACATTGGTTCCACGCGGACTGCATGTTATATTTCTTGCAGTGAAGATGGAATCAACGGATTAGTAATATGGATCTCATAAGGTCTTCGGCTTGTTGAAGCGGGGAGGCCGTTGACTCGAACGTTTGGCATGTCCTTGATAGCATCGACAGGGACCATTGTTCATCTTAGGGGACCAGGCAGTGCTGCGGATTGTCGACTTGGCAGCCATATTGGGTAGTGTTAGTATATGGACAACAGAAAGTGTTGAAACCTCAGGTTCTGTCAGGAACAGTTCATGTTGCTGCCCGCTGGCACGCGGCGACATTCTTTAGCCGGGAGGGAATGCTGGAGATTGGTCTCACTTACACGCAGCTTCCAGTCAGGTAAGGTACCTTATGAGCAAGTAGTACCACAACTTCTGGCTCACACAACATTGAAGCCTCCAGTAGGAAGATTTCAAAGACAGGCATGTGTCAAGTTTCAATCATGATGAGGCGGATGTCCGGAACAAATCTGCATGGCCTCTGCTTTTCCCGCTGCGCTACATGAACTTCTGCCGTGTGTATCCACACGGTCCATCTCCCATTTAGCCTCGTTGAAGGGTCTTGATGCGCCTTCTCCTCTTGTGTCTCCACGAAAAGGGCCTGCATGTAGTCTACATAGCGACTCCTATGTATGTGTATCCGCTGTGCACAGGGCACGCGACAGTCCGATGGCGAAGAGATGCTTCGGGATTGTAGAGGTCAGGGCTTCGTACTCGGCACTGGTATGGAAGTGAGGGGCCTTGGCAGCTACAGGGAACCCTCGGAGGACAAGGCAAGGCAGAGATGCCGCCAAGCAATCGGGACCAGCCGACGCTCTCAAATTTCGATATTACCCAATCTTTGCATTTGGGCTTCCGGCTGCCTCCCAGAGGGGAAGGGAGGCAGCAGCAAGATGAATCAATAACCAATTTGTATGCTAAGAAGATACTCTCTCTAGTGTTTCTCAACAAGCGATCAAAAAAGTAGCAGCAGACGGATAATGTATATCTCAGAAAGCGTGAGTCGCGATATCTCTCGGGAGGCTCATGCTGTGTGTCAGCGTGCATGTATGTACCTAGTATGTACAAGTACTCGTACCTGCACTTGGGCACACGAGTACCCCCTCTCAACATCCACCACACTCCCCCTGAAATGCTTGGGCTTCCAGGGCCCGGACCCCTGCTGGAGGCTTCCCCGAGAGGCGCCTGATGACCCTGAGACTAACGCCCGACACTCCAGACCGTCGTTGCCCCCTTGCAGGTACTTGTGCCAGCCAGTGCATTCTGTTAGCATTGACATCCATTCCATCCATTGTCCATCTCGTCCAATGGGCAGGAGGTGCTGCGAAACAGAGGTAACGACTTCGACATTTGCACGTAGATATGTATTCTCTTCCATCTTCCATCTCTCTCTCTCTGCAGACTCTCCATCCGTCGATGAGCCCGTCCACCAGCTCAGCAACCGCGACTCTCCACAGTCAAGACAGTGTCAATCGTACGCCCACCTCCACCTGATCATCCGCGCCAACAGTAATGGTGACCCAATCTCCATTCTAGCTGCATCGCTGGAGCGGAGAGCGTCCATGGCCAACCCCCGGTCGAGCCAAAAGAAGCAGGACGGCAGCCAACCAGATCCCGGACATGGGCGTCTGACAAGGGCACGGCACGAGCACGAGCCCATAGCAGACACGCCGTGAACTGAACTGAACCCCGTCCAGACGCCCCTTCATTAGTATTACTTGCACATACTTGCACTGCTGCTGGCGGTATTACTGCTGCTACAAGTAGCATCTACTGCTCGCACGAGGACTATGTCCACCAACCCCCATCTCCAATCTGTCCCTCAGCCTCATCCTCAATCTTCGTCTTCCGAGTCTCAGTCTTCTCAACCTCAGTCTCAATCTCAATCTCGTCCCAGTCCCAATCCGCGCCCCCGACGCCGCTCCTCCTCCATCGCCTCCGACACCGCCCTGACCGAGCCCTTCCCCGACTTCTCTCCGTCCATCGTCACCTCAGCCGAGTTCGGCCAAGAAGGCGCCTCCACGCGCGCATCCATACAGCCCTCGGCATATGCCCTTGCGGAAATCACGTCCTCACCGGTGGCTTCCTCGCGCATCGGCGGACGGCCGGGCCAGAGCGCGGACATTGAGATGGAGCCCATTGTAGGACACAGGAGGCGCAAGAGCAGCGCTCTCAACACGCCCACAGCCGCCCCGGCAAGGCCAATGGCCGCCGGTGTTGGAGGGAGGAAGCATCTTTCCGCCGGCCTCTCCGACCGCTCAGACTTGCTAGAGGAAAATGGCGGGAGCAGCAGCACATCGGCCGGCTCTGGACACGACGAAGATGCGAGAGGGAGGTCCAGCTTCAGCGACGACGACCTCCACGACGACGAAGAAACGGGATTGAGCAACAAGGAACGCGCCCGGAGGCAGAAGAAGCGCCGGAAGGTCACCCAGCTGGGCCAGCGCATTGCGCGCGACAAGAGCTTGTCAGCAGAAGAGCGCCATGAGGCAGACAAGGACGTTGTCAAGAAGCTGATTATCAACGTCGTCCTGATCCTGCTATGGTACTTTTTCTCTCTTTCAATTTCACTGGTGAGTGTGATGATCTGCGAATCCCCCCTGATATGTAAGGAGTGTTGTTTCTGACAGATATGCTTGCAGTATAACAAGTGGATGTTTGATAGAGATCGCCTCAACTTTGCGTTCCCCCTCTTTACAACCTCCATGCACATGCTGGTGCAGTTCATCCTCTCAGCCCTCGTCCTCTTCTTCATTCCCTCCTTGCGACCACAGCGATCCCACACTTCCGACATGGGCAGATCTCGGCACGAGAACGAAGCCAGCTCGACCATGTCCAAATTCTTCTACCTCACAAGGGTTGGGCCTTGCGGCGCTGCGACCGGTCTGGACATTGGGCTCGGAAACACATCGCTCAAGTTCATTAGCCTGACGTTTTATAGTGAGTTTCTCCTTGTATGTTGAGACATGTACACCCATTGACTGACAAACCACCCCTCAAGCCATGTGCAAGTCCTCCTCTCTCGCATTCGTTCTCCTTTTCGCATTCGCTTTCGGTCTCGAGAAGCCCACCTGGCGCCTCGTTGCCATCATTGCAACTATGACAATGGGCGTCATTCTCATGGTGTTTGGCGAAGTCGAGTTCAAGCTCGGCGGCTTCCTCCTCGTCATTTCAGCAGCTTTCTTCTCCGGCTTTCGCTGGGGTCTTACCCAGATTCTGCTTCTCCGCAACCCCGCGACGTCGAACCCCTTCTCCAGCATCTTCTTCCTTACGCCCGTCATGTTCCTGACATTGATCTGCATTGCCATCCCGGTGGAAGGCTTTGGACCGCTTTGGGAAGGGCTCAAGACCATCGCCGCCGAATGGGGCACCTTTATGACGCCCCTGTTTCTCCTGTTCCCCGGATGCATCGCCTTTTTGATGACGGCATCCGAGTTCGCCCTGCTGCAGCGTACCTCCGTTGTCACCCTCTCCATTGCCGGCATCTTCAAGGAGGTCGTCACCATCTCGGCCGCCTCCGTCGTCTTCAAGGACAAGCTCACCCTCGTCAACTTCATCGGCCTCGTCACCACTATGCTGGCCATCATCGCCTACAATTACGTCAAAATCAGCAAGATGCGCGAGGAGGCCCAGGTGCAGGTCCACGTCCGCGTCACCGACGTCGACGCCGGCATGAGCACCAGCGCCAGCGACTTTGAGAACGACGACAGCGCCGAGGAGACTGCCGGCCTGCTCCAGCAGGACATGGAAAGGGGCGACGCGCTGGTCACGTCCGACGGCGATATCCAGCCCAACGGCCTGCGGTCGTCGACCTCTCATCACAAGAGAGATGCGTCGAGGGACCGTCTGCTAAGAAGGGACAGCTGAATGATGTATACATACGCTGAATAGGGGGCTCTACGCAAGTTACCCTCGTTTCATCATGTTGATTCTATACGTTGTCTGCCCTTGTTCTTTTCTTCATCTACTGGCAAAAGAGACCTTGCATCTGTTATCGTTTGTCAAACATCAAAAGGGAAAGAATTTTTCGGCCGGGATGCACTGGAAGCCACATAAAACAGCCTTACACTTTCTGTTATTATTTTTTTTATTCCTTCTCATTGTCTCTATGTTGGTGGGTCAAATTTTCTATTTCAAACAAAGTACTATTTCGTTTTCTTCCGTCCTTCAGGGGAGCAGTCGGTGAGAAGAAAGAATGCAGAAGATAGAGAAAGAGGCAGAAAGAATGCAGAGAAAAGCTAGAGAAGAGGCAGAAACGGGAAGTGAGAGAGGGAGACAAGGGGGATAGAGATGGCGATTCTCGACGCAGATCAAATCAGCATTGCGTTGCACGACGGGAGAGAGGTATAGACAAAGACGGCCAGAACACAGCAAGAGCAAAAAAACAGATACCCCATGTGAAATATGAAAGGTGTATGCTGGACTGGATGAGGAGACGATTTCTGATTGGCTTTTTGGTATTGATAAATATAGAGGAAAAGAAGAGGCCATTCGTGCATATTCTCGTCGTAAAACAGTAATATCTATGGTCACTTGAAGGCCTTGAAAGATATCCCCTCTTCTTTATGTGTATGTGCCATGAGCGGGTATGTCCTGAATTAAGCCCTTCTAACCCCCCTAAACGCCGTACGGTAGATGCGAATGCAATAAAAGGCAATGATCAAATCATGAGAGACATGTCGAGCTTTTTGCGGTTTACAAGACGCCAAAATTCAATAACCCGCATATCCTAATTTCCGGTCTTAACCCAAAAGTCGCAAGCCATTCTTCGTCTTCTGCCCGCTCTTGGTCACGCCGCCACCGGACTTTGGCCCGAGATTCGGCTCGTGGCCTCCGGCGCCAGGGCCGCTGCCGGGATTGCCGCTCTGGTGGCCGCCCTTCTTGTTGTTGTTGTTGGGCTTCTTCTTGATGGTGGTGGCCTTGATCTCGGTGTTGGCCTTCTTGACGACGACCGGGTGGCTCTGGATGTACTTGCCGTGCATCTCCTTGGCGGCCTGGAAGAAGTCGTCCGCATCGCTGAAGCTGACAAAGCCGTATCCCTTGGACTTGGTGGTGCGCTTGTCGCGGATGACCCTCGCCTTTTGCACCGACTTCCAGCGGCTAAAGGCCTTGAGCAGCGACTCGTCCGTCGTCTCTCCCGCCAGGTTTCCCACAAACAGGCGGAGATGAGAGGGGTCCCATTCCAGCAGTGTATCGTCGGTCCACTTCTTGCCACCGCCCTCTCGGACCACCGTCTTCTTCTTGTCCGTCTGCGCGGCCGGGTCGACGACCTCCGGCTTCGGGTACTCGGGCACGGGCACAGGCTTGCCGTCCTTGTCCGTCTCGCGCGGCCCGTAGGCGCTCTGCCACTGGGCTATCTGGGCGGCCATGTCCGGGTCGTAGTCGGGACCGGCGACGGCAGCGGTGGTGGTGGCAGCAGCAGCAGCAGCAGCAACCGGCGTGGGGAACGGGTTCTGGATGCGCGGTGCTGCCTGGTACGACTGCGCCTGGTACTGCCCGGGTGCCTGGTACGGCTGTGCCTGGTATGACTGGCCCTGGTACGACTGAGCGGCCTGGTGAGGCTGCGGCTGGGAGTATGCATTAGGGACATAGCCCTGCGGTTGCTGGGAGTAGTGCTGCTGGTGCTGGTTCGGGAGTTGCTGATGAGGATACGAGTATGCCGTGGCAGGTTGGTTCATGCCCATCGCCGCAGCGTGGGCGCCATAGCCGGGGTACGACGAGCCATACTGGGCGGCTGCATTGGCTGTTGAGTAGCCCGGGACGTTTGCTCGCGCGGAGCCGGCGGTCGAGTACGAAGGCGACGGCGAGGCGGCGGTGGCGACGGGCTGGTTCGACGGGTTGAAGCTCGATCTGAAGCCCGGCCTCGAGTTGGCAGCGGCGGGGGGTCTCGCAGGAAGATTCGTGCCTGGAGGTGGTGGATGTGACATGATGAACACCCCGTCGTCTTTTCTTTTGTCTTTTTTTTTTCTTTTTTTGGGCGTAGGTATGGGAAGTTCTCGCAAGCTGTGCAAAGTAAAAACGTACCTTTGAGCGGTCCCAAGCTCAAAGTTATCCCACTGTTGGCAGATCGATTCTGCTGCGTATTGCGGCGGTAATTCGAGGTCGAAAAGTCTTGTTGCGTTTCTGGACGCTTCCAGATGACTTCAAGAGCCGTGCGGCGGTTTGGCAGCTGGTTGTTGATATCCAGGCTTCACGAAAATCGGCGAGGCAACGGATGGGGTCACGTGACGAGCAATCGCCGGCTGCGACTCTGCTGGCAGTCATGTGACGTCAACAGCACAGTTGCAATTGCCAGAACTCGACACCTGGGGAGGGACCTGGAAGCTCATTCGTATGGAACAGGAGCTGGAAGGCATCAGATTCTAACAAGTTGGCAGCATCGTCAATTACAGTGGCCGCAGCCAGAGCAAACACGACGGGATGGATTCGTGACAGCCGTGATCTCTTCACGATGACCTCACAACTCTGCCCGGGCTCTACAATACCGACTACTTCGTCCGAGCATACTAGAAGAACGGCCAATGATTGGCCCTTGTGTGCCCAACAGCAGCACCTCTTGCAGAGGCCCAACGGCGCCGGCTCACCGTCTGTGGTCCGATAAACGGGGATCGGCTGGAAAAGACCCGCACGCTCGGGCGCAGGCAAAAAAGGCACACGGATCGGATGCAAGAGGCTGAATGACGCTGTGGAAAATTGGGACTGGGCCTGGGACTGGCTGGACGATTTGGTGTTACGGCGGCCGTCGGGCGGTGCCTCACATAACTGCAGTTGCGCGCATCAGGCCATGAGCCGCCAGCCGGCACTACGATTCGTCAGGGACGGCAGTGCTCCTCAACAAACAAGGGGAGCCGGCGCTCCGTAGCATCGAGAGCATCAACTGACTTGGCTGAGTAGGACAAAGGAGGAATAATTCCGCAATCCCGCAAAGCCCGACCGACGTCTTGCTTTGCGTTGCGTCTACGAGTATGGTTTATAAGCGGCCCCAGCTCACCCACTTTTTCGATGGAGGTGACGGCAGAAGAAGAAAGATGGGAATAGAACAGGCCTCACTAGATGACGGACAAGCCTGGTGTTGCTGGTCTGTGAGGATGCAAAGTCGAACAGAACAGCGTTGTGATTCAAGTTGGAATGTTGGCACAAGGAGCTTTATAGTAGTAGTAGTAGATAGCTGCCCATGGATGAAGGGCGTCTCGATGCCGCTGCTGATGCCAATCCTCACGATGCGCAGTCACTCACGATCCCTACATAGCAACCTATGTATCTGCGTTCTGTCAATGAATGTCCCCCACGTAATAATACCCTACAGAGCAGTGTGCACTTGCACGGCCCTTTTCGAGGCTTCGAGAGAGGGGCCATCGTTTGTGCTTAGGGAATCAGTAGCAAGTCCTTACTCGTGCTGGCTGGGATCGGGAACCTTGCTGGGCCTCGTCGTGAGGCACTTCAGGGCGGCCTGTGATTGGCCGGCGGCGAAAACTGGAGCGTCGTCCACGGCGGAGGCTACCCGGAGCGGCTGGGCTGTTTTATTCGTGGCTTGAAGTTCCAGACGAGCGTGTAGTTGCGTTCATCACGACTAGGTGGTGACTAAAGGGAGAAGAAGAAAGGAATTTGTCCGGTCCGCCGTGGCGTTGAGTTGAAGCTGGTGATGCTGCTTCTATTCGATCAATCAATGTTGCATGCATGAGGTGCCTCCAAGTGAAAGATTTCAAAAGGCAATCAATCGGGCGAGTGGCCCCTCTCTTTTGTATGTACGAGGGGTCTGATTACACGTATGTACATACATACAGGTACAGTAGCCTCGTTGAACACATGGAAAGATCAAATAATCCCACTGTATCAAACACGCAGTCCCCTCCTCCTTTGCCCCCTTCTCCCCTTTACAGTAGGTACACCAAACAGCTTGCTTGCTCGGTGGCTTGGGCTGTTGGTTTGTTTCGGCCCGTCACCACAACCGGCACTGGACGGAGCACGATGGCCTCTGGCTAGCGATTCCCCATGTCAAATTACCTCATTGCTCCAAAGGTGGGACGGGAAGAACTGGCCTGACTGACTGACTTGCAGGTGGCCGCGTTAATAATGATGAAGAAGAGGAATGCATGGAACTTTCCCTATTTTTTTCTGATTTTGCCTCTCTGTTCTCCTTGGTTCATGCGCGGCATTACCCGTGCTATGACTCCGTATTCGCGACAAGCGAGTGCTTTCGAGAGTCGGGGTGCCGGATGGCGACTCCTTTGAAAGGGCACGGCGTCTCACCAAGCTGGACTACCTTGTCTTGTAAGAGTCGAGATGGCCGCTGGGGTCATCTGAGGCTTGTAGTGTTTGTAGCATATAGACATGCTTGTTGCTCAATGCTCTCTCTTCGTCTGAAACTCCTTCGCCCGTCTTGTTGCTCTGGTATCCTTGTTACTGATGAAGCTGCTCACTAAGGCAAGACAAGCAGCACTGTAAGCAGTGCTCGTACCTAACGGTATGTTATAGTAGCTGGATTGACTCAAGCTTAAAATACTACCCAAAGCCCCTGTAGCCACGCCATGGCTTATTACACGCAGGTATGTAATTGATGACTACGACAAGTTCCTGTATGCTAAGCTGGCACCCAAACCCGAAGCAGCCGGCCATGGGAGAGGCGATATATGTATGAATGTATCATGCTTGCCGCGGGGGGTGGGGCGGGCAGATACGATGGGCCTGGCACTGCGCTCAGATGATTGTCCCGAAGCAGTTATTGGTGTCTTTGCCTTGCGTGAGGGCCTTGATGAATGGTTCTTTGCTAGGATGTGTATCATCCCTCATGGCTTGCGGCTTCGGAGAGTACCGTTCCACGATGCTTGCTAAGCCAGGCGTGAGACTTTTGCAATGGAAAGGTCAGCCCCCCAGGTTATGCCTATGGTTTTATGGTCTCCTGGATATCAAGGAACCTGGATCAAAAAGTTGTATTGTGTATTGATGACCATACCTGGGTAGTAGCAAGGTACAGCAATAACCCTCGCCCGTTGTCGAGGCTGAGGTACAAGTAAAACACAGCTAGCGTTGGAGAATGGTTAGAAGTTTGCGCGAGGTAAAAGAGCAGCGATGACGATGCAGCGCCCTCGCCCAATCAGCCGCCGCCCCGCCCGCTTTTCCTCACCTGCCGGGAGACGAGACGAGGCCTGAAGAACCAAAACCAAAAGCGTCTCCTGGGCGCTGCTGGGCGGCGCTGCCAGCCCAGGTTGACGGCATGGTTGGATGGTTGAGCGATGGATCCCCGTTCCGGCCCCCCGTGTTCCCACTATGTGCCACTACGTGCATCCCACTATCCCACTATATTTACTTACGCCGTCCCTCCCTATCCGCCCTGGACTGCTGCTCCCTCTTCCCTTCTCTCTTCTCTTTCTTCCTCATCATCCCCAACTTTGCTTGTCCTTGCTGACGTGCTTCTTTTTTGAAATATCAAATCAATACCAGTACCCTTTTTGCTCTCCCGCCAAATCCTCTCACCATGTCTGGCCCTGTGTAAGTCAGCCTCGCTCTCTTGCTTCACCCCTCACTCCCTCAGCTGTTACCCCACCACCCCGCCCCGAAAAAGCCCAGCTCATTACCTCTGGATGACCTCAATTCCCGCACAGAGGCGACGGCATCGTGGCCTCTTGGCTGGTGTTGAGAGCTCTTGAGCTTGGGACGACGGGAGAGGCGGTGACGCGACTGGAGGCTGTTTGCTGCTGTTGCTGCTGTTGCTGCTGCTGCTGCTGCTGCTGCTGCTGGTACTGGTGGTACTGCTGCGCGCTGTTGGCTTGCTCCAAGCTCCGTGCTCCGTGCTTGCTGCTTGCTGCTGTTCAGCCTCCCTCAGTCGACTCTCCCCTCCTCTGTTCTCCCTGTTTCTGCATCCTTTCCCGAGCTGTATCACTCTTAGAGCTCCGTTTCCTTCACTTTCATGTACCCTGCTCATAGTCCTGAGGCAGCGCTCGCCTCGCCAACATCGTGCTTGGCGGCGCCTCGGAACCTGACTCCTCCTCTGCCGGCCAAGCTTCAAGAAATGCTGACAATGTTCCAAGCGCGGATCTGGGCCTCATCGGCCTTGCTGTCATGTAAGTTGCAAACCAATCCAATCTGGAAATCCTCCCCCGATTCCGGTCTTCGTTGGCCGCCGTAACCGCTGACACACACGCTCTCCAGGGGACAGAACCTGATCCTCAACATGGCTGACAACGGCTTCACCATCTGCGCCTACAACCGAACCGTTTCCAAGGTCGACAACTTCCTGGCCAACGAGGCCAAGGGCAAGTCCATTGTCGGCGCCCACGACGACAAGGAGTTCATCAGCAAGCTCAAGTCGCCCCGCCGCATCATGCTCCTCGTCCAGGCCGGCAAGCCCGTTGACGAGTGGATCCAGCGCCTGCTGCCCCTCCTCGACGAGGGCGACATCATCATCGACGGTGGCAACTCCCACTTCCCCGACTCCAACCGCCGCACCAAGGAGCTGGCCGCCAAGAAGATCCGATTCGTCGGCTCCGGTGTTTCCGGCGGCGAGGAGGGTGCCCGATACGGCCCCTCTCTCATGCCCGGTGGTAACGAGGAGGCCTGGCCCTACATCAAGGACATCTTCCAGGCCATCGCTGCCAAGAGCGACGGCGAGGCCTGCTGCGAGTGGGTCGGCGACGAGGGTGCTGGTCACTACGTCAAGATGGTTCACAACGGTATCGAGTACGGTGACATGCAGCTCATCTGCGAGGTAAGCGCTTGGCTGAATAGTATTTCGATTCCACTAGAGACACATGCCAGGCTGGCTGGCTGGCATATGGATTACGGCTGTTGGTTCGTGGGCTAACATGAGCTTTTCTCATAGGCTTATGACATCATGAAGCGCGGTCTTGGTCTCTCCAGCAAGGAGATTGGTGACGTCTTCGCCAAGTGGAACAAGGGCGTTTTGGACTCGTTCCTGATTGAAATCACCCGCGACATCCTGTACTTCAACGACGACGATGGCACCCCTCTGGTTGACAAGATTCTGGACAAGGCTGGCCAGAAGGGAACCGGCAAGTGGACCGCCATCAACGCCCTCGACCTCGGCATGCCCGTCACCCTCATCGCCGAGGCTGTCCTGGCCCGATGCCTGTCCGGCATCAAGGACGAGCGTACCCTGGCCTCCACCAAGCTCCGATACGTCGCCCGTGGCAGCGGCAAGTTCGAGGGCAACAAGGAGCAGTTCCTCGAGGACCTCGAGCAGGCCCTGTACGCCTCCAAGATCATCTCCTACGCCCAGGGCTTCATGCTCATGCAGGAGGTAAGCATATCTCGGTACCCCTTGCCATGATCTCGTAGACCCGAGCTAATCCCGCGATTTCCGACAGGCTGCCCGCGAGTTCAACTGGAAGCTCAACAAGCCCTCCATCGCCCTCATGTGGCGCGGTGGCTGCATCATCCGATCCGTCTTCCTCAAGGACATCACCTCTGCTTACCGCAACGAGCCTGACCTGAAGAACCTGCTCTTCGACAACTTCTTCAACGACGCCATCCACAAGGCCCAGCCCGGCTGGAGAGCCGTCGTTGCCCAGGCCGCCGAGCTGGGTATCCCCACTCCCGCCTTCAGCACCGCCCTGTCGTGGTTCGACGGCTACCGCACCAAGGACCTCCCCGCCAACCTGCTGCAGGCCCAGCGTGACTACTTTGGCGCCCACACTTTCCACATCAAGCCCGAGCACGCCTCAGACAAGTACCCCGAGGGCAAGGACATCCACGTCAACTGGACCGGCCGTGGTGGCAACGTTTCTGCCTCAACATACCAGGCATAAAGTTGCTTGGCTAGAAACGGGTTGGGGGGAAATCAGTCAAAGTTGGGTATGAATAGCAATGATAATGTTACATAAAAAGGGATAATTAGGTTCGTAGTGCGAATTCAAAAAGCAGTAAAAGTTATTACCAAGGGGTTCCGAATCAATTGCGGCTGGTGTGTGCCAAGGCACCGTAAACAGTTGTCAGTAAGTCTAGTATTTTCTTGTTGGAGATTGTACTAGAACGAGGGTGCTTTAGAGGGGCATGTGGTTGACGTGCCGAGACCTCGAGGCAAGCATGTTCAATCCTCAATGATGTAGAATATCAGCCGCTGCAGTACCCGAATAATGCGAAATTGCTGTGAAGTTCGATTATAAGAGATGTCTGTTGTTGGTAGGTAGTGGGTAAGGTAGTAGCAGTACATGATCGTACCGTGTCTGGACTTGGTGCCTTGCGTGTACCTTGGAATCTCAGCGAGAGGCAGACCCACTCTTGCGCCCAATGTTGTCGTCCCATTGGCCCTCGCCCTTTGTCCAGCCTCGTCGCGACAAATTCGGGTTTCGCGCGACTCCAGACGACAGCCGCACCCTCTCGCATCCTCACGCTCTGCATCTTCGCTTCGTCGCAGTCCCCGGCCGTTGCATCTGCGTCGTCGGCATCATTTCCCCGGAATTCTTAGGCGGCGCTCGATCACGTGTCGCGCGGTGCGCATTGGACATTGTCCCGGATTGACCGGCCGAACTACTGCCAAACTGCAGCTCGCGATAGCATCTCGCGGGTGCTTTAATAATTACCATTCTTCCTTTATTCTGCTTACTCTTCTCAATACGACTTGGATGTCTTGAGCTGCGATAGAGTAGCTGTCCCCGCCGCAGAATCAATAGCTTCCGCCTCCTACTTTCAGAAAACCACCAAGGGAATCCAATGCAATCGACAGCCGCAAGCATGGCGCAACCCAATCCCAGCAACAGCGTCCCCCAGGACCTTGTGAGTCCCCCTCGTTATGCGACTCTGCGAGCCGTCGCTATGCCACGCTGATTCTGCTGCTGACACAACGGAAAACCAGATGCCACACGTCCACCTCATCTCGTCGTACCGATACCCAGCGATCCCCCGGCTCGACTTCAACGAGGTTGCCAAGTGGCTCATGGCTGCCCCTCAGATCGCCAGAGACCAGGCGCCTTTCTTCTGGACGTATCTCGACAAGCCCGCTGACGGCACCATCCTGTTGACATGGCAGCCCCTCTCGCGGCTGGGGACCAACTTCGCCACGGATGGCTTCGTCTGGGCGCCGCCCGAGCAAATCTACAAGCATGACCTGGGCAATGGATTGGTTGGTCTTTTTCTCCCTCGTTCTCTCTGCCTGCCTCGAGAGCATTGAGCCGTGGTGAATTGCCCTTGGACACTGGCTGACACTGATTGCAGATGCTCGAGATATACTACCTCAAGGCCGGATATATCCCCGGCGAGCAGTTCGCCCTCCACGCTCGAAGGCGGTTCCGACTCGTTCCCGTCCCCGGACACCCCAACCCCCCGCAGCCAGATCCCAACCTGTTCATTGTGCACTACGGCCCCGCGGAGATGAACGATCGTATCCCCGTCGCCATGATCCCGTACGACGATCGGGTGAACCAGATCATGCAACAGCGCCACTTCCTTCAAAGAGCAGGCCAGATCCGCCGCAAGGAGTTCATGCTGTCAGACAGGGTCAACTGGCCCTCGCTGCCAGAGCTCACTCGTCAGCAGATGGGGCCCCAGATGAATCCTCGAGGCGTGCCTCAGCAGATGGCATACCCTGCTCAGCCGCCGGCACCGGGTCCCCCCCCAAAGAGGGTTCGCCATAACCAGGCTCAGGCCCAGGCCCAGGCTCAGCAAGCCGCGCTGCCGCCGGGGATGCCGCCCGTCGACGCTGCCTTTGACGATGACGAGGACATTTCGAGGGGAGACATGTTTGATCACTTGACACCGAGGGAGATTTCCATGAGCCGTTACCAGCAGAACCACGAGTGGATGGAGGAGATTCTCTCTTCTGCGTACAGGATAGGCCAGATCACGCCAGCAGACCTGGGGCTGGGCCTCAAGGGCGAGCTGGCGTCCCTGACAGAGGGCATCTTCACTGCTCAGGGTGGCGAGGCATACAGCCAGGCCCCTGAGAAGGCATATATCGGGCGTCTGGACCCTGGACAAGCGGATGAGTTCCGCAAGCGCGTCGACAACTATGTCAGCTCGACCGAGGCCGAGATGCGGAAAATGGAAGAGGAGCATCAGAAGGCAATGGCTGCGCTGAGGGAACACTCGCTGCTCAAGACAAAGGAGAGGGAGCTGAGGTCCATCATGGACGGGCCTCACTCAAAACACCAGTCCGAGGAGGAGCCCACCGGCCGTCATCATGTTTCCAAGCACTCCATCGATCAGATCGTGCAAGAGGTCGAGGCATCGCTGGGCCGAAAGATTGTCAGCCTGCCGCTCTCCAAGCGCATCCAGGATGGCGGCTACCAAGCCCCTGCCCCTGAGCCTCCCGCCCCGGGCTCAACAGCGGAGCTCTCGCGGCAGCCGTCGCGGGCGGGCTCTCAAGCAAGCGGCGCACTGATGGGCGAAACCGACATGGACATGGGTGACACGGCATCCGGACTGCTGGACCAGATGCACACTGGCTTCTCCGCAGCATCGACGCCGGTGAACAACTTCCCGACGCCCCAAGCCCATCCATCTGCTGGTCCGTCCAACGCAGCCACTCCATCACAGACTGCAAATGCCGCCTCGCCAGCGCCAGTACCTGCGTCCACTTCTGCTTCTACTTCTGCCTCCGTGCCCGCACCCGCTGCTCCACCGCAGCCGTCGGGAGACGTCGAGATGGGCGGAACCGATAGTGCGGCCGAGAACGAGGTACGAACAACGCCCGATCATGGCACTGGTAGCGGGGATTGGATTGTGGTGCCCAAGGATGACGACAAGGCAACGGCTAACGATGCGGCTCAGACTACGACCACGGCAACGACAGCGACAACGACTCAACCTCCTAATGATGCTTCCACCGTCACTGCTGCTGCTCCTGCTGCTGCTCCTGCTTCTGCCTCTCCTGCTACTGCGCCTCCTGCCGCTGCTTCCGCTCCCGCTACCGTTACGGAGGGCGACGAAGCTAAAGCATCAACACCGGCAGCGACCACGAAAGCGCCCTCAGCAGCAGCCACTCCCGCGGTCACGGAGGGAGGTTCTGTGTCCTTTGACCAAAACGACTTTAGCTCCCTCGGCGACCTGGACACGGCAGGCGATGCTCTGGCGGGATACGACGCCCCTGAGCTCGACGGCTCGGCGGGCGGACTCGGCGACGGTCTGGATCTGCAGATGGACATGGAGGACTCGGCGTTTGGAGATGCCTTTCACGGCGTTGACGCTTCTCATACCCCCGGGGATGGACAAAACCAGGATGGCATGTAATTTTTGTTTTTGAGTGCTGGGTGTATTTGTAGTTTTGTCTTGATTAGGTAGGAAATTGGGAAGAGAAAAAAAGGATTACGTCTAGACAAAGGCAATTGCCTTGCTGGTTTTTGCACAAGAGACTTTGCTGCTGGTGCCGCTGCTTTTTTACACTGTTCTGTTCAGGGGGAAGGGAGATTGTGTTGTGTATGTCTTGAGATGGAAGAACCTGAGGTTTGGTGATATTCAGCCCCTGAACCCTCTCGAATGGGATGAATGGTTTGGTTTGTTGCTAAGTGATGTTCCATCCGTTTGCAGTGAATCCTTTATGATACCCCTTTTTTCTTACTTTATGTTTCCTTGAGAAGTCTTGTTGGGTAGGATAAAAGGGGGTAGACGCCCGCGATACGGGAGACTCGTCAGAAACGCAGCTCAGATTTCCGTATCTCGCCATTCCATGACCAGCCCCTATCGTTGAACCAACTCAAGTTCTCCAACTTCAAGATCGCAAACAGCCTTCTCACACCTTTTCCGTTCCCGAACCTTCCTTGACTTTTATCCTACTTCAAGCCCCCCTTTCATATTGGGGAAAATGTCTCGACGAAACAAGTCCAGCCGAGGAAAAAAAAAAAACGTGAGAAGACGAAGCCCAAGCCAACAGCATCAGCTACAACTCCCAGCCGAATCTTCTCGTCTTTCCCTTCATTTTCGTTAAAGGAAAAAAGAAAGGAAACGGCCGAAAGGAGGAGAAAGGAGGTTATGAGATTCGGCAAAGAGTTTAAATCTTTCAACGTCGATTGACGGCGTTGCCGATCGAAGCCCCTGAGCAGACATTGGGCTCAAAAAAAAAAGCCACCTCGGGAACTTCGCCTACTTAAAAGGTAGGAGTTGGGCAATTTGTGGCTTGCTGGGTCGGGGGAACAGGACATGTTGAGTAGATGTCAGGATACTAAGTATTAAACGAAGTGTAGCTATGCCTATGTAGGTGTATGTATCCAAAACTTGATCCAAAGGGATCGGGTATCGTATCGTCGCTACTTTGAACCTCCCAGTCCAACTGCTCTAAACAATGCATCGCCAATTCCCAAGCTATGAGCAACCGAAGCCAAACCTCTACGAGCAACCAAGCCAGAAAACGCCACACAAGACGATGGAAAAGCCGGACCAGCCAAACGAACAGCCAAACGAACAGACCAGCACTCACGCCAACCGAGAAGAAGAAGAAGAACATCACCACCTCGTCGCATTCCGAATATTGCTGTAGTGACTCTGGGGATAGCTCAGCATGTTCATGGAATTGTCGAGGTGGCGCATCTTCCTCGCCACAGCCCTGACCAGGCTCTCGTCTCCCTGGCGGTCGCCCGACGCCTCCCAGAAGACGGCGCCGCCGAGGCCCTTGTCGACGAGGTACTCCGCCTTGAGCGTCGTCGTCTCCATGTTGTCGTACGTGACGAGCTCCCTGGTCGCGTTGTCGTAGCTGTAGGCGGCAATGGTCTTTCGGTTGACGTCGACGACGGCGCCGGGCCGCGGCAGGTCGCGGTACAGCCAGACCCCCTTCTCGATCGATCCCCGCCCGACGCCCTTGTACGGCTTGCCGGGCCCGTCCGTGTTCAGGAACGAGCGGCCGTAGAGGGGGATGCCGAGGATGATCTTCTCGGGGTTGACGCCCGCGGCAACGTAGTCGTTCACTGCCTGGTCGGAGTTGGACTTGGTCCTGCTCGGGTTCGCCTCGTCATGGAAGACGTTGGACTGGTCCCCCGTCTCGTCGTCCCAGCTGCCGGCGTAGTCGTAGGCCATCAGATGCCACGCGTCGAGATATCGATCGATCGCGGGCATGTCCAGCCACTTGTAGTGCTGCTGTGCAGCAGACACCGCCGCGGTAAGGAGGTAGTGATACCGCTGGCTGTGGAGGCTCGCGTACTCATCCAAGGCCTTTCGACACTCCCTCAGCAGGTCGACGAACGTCCGGGCATCGTGCTCGTTGATGGGGTACTCGTAGTCAATGTCAATGCCGTCGAGTCCCCAGTTGGCGAGCAGGTTGACCGCCGTCTTGGCGAAGCGTGTTCGGCCCTCGCTTGTGTTGAGGACGGGCCCGAACTTGCCCGACTGCGACATGTTCCAGCCGCCGATGGACAGCAACGTCTTCATATGACGATGCCTCTTCTTGAGCAAGAAGACCTGCTCCACTGCCCCGTGAACATCGCCGGGGCCCTGGGAATCGTTTCTTCCAGGAACGGAGAGCATCTTCTCCTCGTCTGCCCAAGGATCCATCGAGATGCTGTTGCATGTCTTGTCAGCAAACAATGGCACTTCCGAACCGGGGCAGAAAGTTGACGGCACTTACACAGATCCATCGTCTGCGATCCCCGCAAATGCGTACAGCAAGTGCGTGATGTCCTCTGCCGGGAGCTGCTGAGGCAGAAAAGCTGCGTCGTAGATACTCCTATGACCTTGTCAGTATCCTCACCTGAGCACGACTTTCGATTCATCAAAGTGCGGAGAACTCACCAGTCGGCAAAGTAGACGACGTTTTTCTTCCGCGACGGTCCCACCACCTCCGAGCCGTGTCCGTCCTCGATGCTGACCCATGAGTCGACAGGCTCGGGTCCGACTGGCACTGCATCGAACGGCTCTAGGTGGATGTGCTCTACATCGCCCGTCTCTGTGTCGAACGGCAGAGGACCGCTCGAGGTGGCTGCCGCAGGCTCGGCGAAAGGTGATGGATTCGGATCATCACATCTTTCACTGAGTGTAGCTGGGACAGCCACCGCCACTCTCGCCAACAGGGGCAAACAAATGCAAAGGAGTTTGAACATTGCGCTTTCTTTGAATACGACAATGTTGAGTTGGCAAGTGTGTGTGAGGAGGAATGTAGAGCCAGAATCCATTTCGACGGGGGAGAACCGCCCCCTTTATACCTGAGGAGGGCCACCAAGGAGGACCACCAAGGCCAGTCCTCTGTGCCATGCCTAGCCAAACTGAGACATAATCCAGTCGTATTGATATCAAACTCTGTAGACGACGGACACAATTGACCTTTCCGCGAATGGCTGCAGACTCGGAGCCACCACGGAAACTTTCAACGGGGGCGCCATCAAGCGAACACAAAAGAGGTTGGAATCATGCCGGAGTGTGGCTCTAAAGTCGAGTAGCTTTACACCACACACGGATTCTGCAAAGAGGACGACGCCGCGCGACCGGAACAGTCAAGACTCTCGGCTCGGTGGATCATGGCAAGGTTTCAATTGTTCCCGGAGGAGGGAGGAGGCTGTGCGCGAAAGGTAACTAGTTGTTAACCGACGCATCGATGGCGGTGATGATGTCTGTTGCAGGTCGTAGTAGACATTTGGCGAGCCTCCACGGATGCAGTTCCGTCGTTGGCTTCCAGCCACCAGCTGCAATCCGCAAGGCCAAGACACCACTGCTTTCGGGTCCAGACGAGGCTGAAGCTCAGGTGAGACATCTTACATCAGCCAGGGGACAGAGACGAGGAATGGAATGGTCCATACTGCTGCGGGGAACCGAGAGAAGCTGTGATTCTAAATTAGGTATGAAGGGAGGATATCGGCAAGGAGAAGCCACAAGTCGGTGAACATCTGCTCTCCGAAGGCGTCGTCTAATTAAGCATCCATTTGGGCGGCGCCATGGCGTGGAATTTACTCCGCATCGTTAACTTTATTGCAAGACGAACCATCCGGTAGCGTAGGCATATCGATGTTGCACTTTGAAAGTGTCCGTGTTCTGCGAAGTGTCTCTGAAAAGTTCGCATCCGGGTCATCGCCCTTCTCAAGCTCCGTTTGATGCTCCCCCCTCCGCGTTCTCTCGTTCTTCCGCTCCCTCCCCCTCCTCCTGCTCATCCACAACTACTGCATCTCCAACCTGTATCGTCGGCCTCACGGCATCCGATTCTGCGCTCTCATCCAGCTGCTCGTGCCGCATGTGTGTACCGAAGTAGACCTTGCCGTTCAGTCGTCTTGTTTTCGCCAGGGTGACAAACGGCTCTTGCCTTCTCTCCCCAGTCGTTTGATCAACACAGACCATCTGGCATCGCTGGCAGGCCCCCAACATTTTGAAGCCATGGTCTCCAATGCGGATCCTCCTCCACGAATCCTCCGAGTAAGGCGGTGGACTGCGCTGCCCTGGAACGGCCTCAATTACGACATTTGCTCGAAACACGGATTCATCCACGGCAGATGCTCCAGATTCGGTGATGGCTTGGTTCAGCATCTCCACACTCGAGCTGCTTATCATGAGCATCGGACTCTCGTTGGAAAGTAAAATCTTCCCTGGCTGAACTTGCTGTTCCGAATCCGAGTCGGGCGGAGATGGGACGCCGGGGAAAGGAGACGGCTGTCCGCTTGGGGCCTTTTCGGTCCTCTGGTGCTTCTGCAATCGAGCCTTTGAGAGCCTGCTGCTGGCTCCACGTCCTCCCGCCGGAAACCTTGCCAACATACACGGAACCCCCAAGGAGTTGCTGAAGAAACTGTTGATCTCTTCGGAGAGATATGAGTGCGCAGAGATGTTCTCGCCACAAACCCTCGAGCTTGTTTGTCGAAAATCGACGTCATAGTCAGAAGGATTGTTGGATAGCGAGATGTCCACTTGGGTAGGTTGCCCTTTGGCGGTTGTGCCGCGGTATTTCACACGTAGCACATTCTCGTCGAAAAGCAGCAAAGGTTGAAGGAGGGCCATTCGGGGGTACCGTTTCTGGCTGAGAGCTTGGCCTGATCCTCGGTGGACCAGACACCATTCACGATCCCAGGCAAGCCCTTCTGGCCTCACCTCCCAGCACACTCCAGGTGGAATCGTGTAGCCACTACAGCTCTTGATCGGATACACCGTGATAGCCTTGACCTGCAAGTTTGACGGCGTACTAGGCGGCTTCGACCTCAAAGTAGGGCTTACCTCGCCGGGTATTCTCAAGCTCTGTTCAACGAAGAATTCCTGCACAAAGGCGAGGAAGCGAGAGACGTCCGATCGAGTATTCATCGCCCCAAAACTAGCACGTATGATGCCGGTGGGCTTGTTGGTACATCGGTCACCATCCTCACCACAGCGAATGCCAGCAGAAAGGTTTCGCTTCAACTCCCAAGGCTGCAGTTCAAGGGCAGACGCAAGCGCCGCAGGGCTGCACAAGCCTCCTGTTCTGATATGCATCTTCCTGAGAACAGCCAGCTTCTCAAACTCAGCAAGTCCTATCCACAAGCCACGGCTATCCCTGAGGTTGAAAGAGACAACCGGACCAGCTTCCACAGGTGTTGCATCGTCTGGTATCTCAGAATAAATGTGGCAAACAGGGCTCCCATTTGCGTGCCGTAAGCTATGCAGGCCTCGACATAGCTCGCGGCTGAGATATGCCGTGTGAGCGCTGATCCGGTCCATCGAGCCGAACATCCGTTGGTGAGCCGATATCGCCATGTCGGTGGCGATGATGCTATGGAAAGGGAGAGTCCCATCCTCCAGGCGTTCGTGAAGAGAGTATGACTTTGGAGCATGCCACTGCTCGTCTCCACAGAGCACGACGTCTACCGTGCCGCCCCCGAAATATCTTCGGCGGTCGAATACAGACTCAGCAGAGCGACGAACCAGCAGAACGCCCAAGTCAGGGAATCCAAATATCTTGTACAAGCTTGTGACAACAAAGTCGGCAGCAAACCGAGGGTCGGAAAGGTCTAGCTGGGAGGTGGCACTCAAGGATGCCACATCCAAGAGGACCAACGTCCGCGATGAAGATTGAGCCTCGCTGTGCTTCAACTGCTTCGCCCATGACAGCGGATATCGCCTCCCGTCCATATGAGACTGGGCAGAATAGGCGAATAACGTTGCGGGAGAGCCACCAGTCTTCGGCTTGAATGGACTCTTTCCGCCAAGCCAGGACTGCACTCCGCTGTCGTCGAGGCAGACGCTTTCGTGTGCTTCTTCTCTTGCCCCTACCACACTGGTGTGACAGGCTTGATGATAGGCAAGCACGTAGCCCTCAGGCAAGGACCTCATGCCCTCAACCACCAGCTTTACGCCAGCGGTTGCATTCGCCACAAAGACCAAATCATATTGATCAGGGTCGGCCTTGAAAAAGTCCAAAAGGCGGACGCGCACTTGGTCAATCCGTGACGAAGAGCGCTGCGATGGTGATGATCCGGAATGGGGGTTCCCGTAAAGCACCGAGGTCATCTCTTTGGCAAACGCATCCATAAGAGACTTTGAACATAGCGTAGACCCGGCATGATCCAGATATACGGAGTCTATGCGTAGATGACCACACCACATGTCAGAAAACGTCTCCAGAATCAGGTCGTGTCATGGCATGAGAGTCGAGGTGCTTGCTTACCCTGCAGCATTGGATATTCCTCATCGCGGAAGGCCTCAACCGCGCTGTTGTACTTGAACCGCTCCATCCTGGAAGTTGGTCTCGCGTCAGCCCGTCTGGCATCTAATTCCCACGGCCGGATCTGGATATGATGGCTCCAATTGCTGCATCCTATGGGCACGCGAGCGGCTGTCGAGGAGGCGGAACGGCAGGGAAGAGAGAGAGACAAGATGGCGAGTCAGAGAGATATATATATACTATACATGTACATGTATGTACGATAGCCGGCCGATTGAAGACATGCAGGCTCCTGGTCGTAAGCAAGATGACGCCTCTGAGGCCGGGAGATGTTGGGCACATGCACATACCCCATACATTCAGTCTGTTAGTACGGCGACGGCCAGCAATCGGAATCGGAGATCGCCACTCTCCAGCTTCTGGGGGAGCAAGGGAGCTCCGGCCTGATTAGATAAGGCGTGGGCGGGCCACTCGTATCGCCAGCGGAGTGATACCGTATCGAGTGAGAAGCGCTTACACTGTGTCGCCGCCTAACGGCCGCCTACTGGCCAGCGGTGCACCGGCAGATGACGCCGCCCCATAGGGCTTTTTGGCCAACCCGATTGCAGCCGTTAGGTGTCGCTTGTACAGTGCGACCCTCGCAGCCGCACTCCTCTCCACCGAGTGCGCGTGTCGCGGCCGTCTTCGGCTCCACCTCGTTTGAGCATGGCCTCCAGCCTCTTCCGACCTGCAACCTGAACCTCTTCATCTCAACTCCGCGATCCTCCAGGCGCATCACCGCCGTCGCGCAATCGCCAGCCTCAGCCGCGCTTATCAATTCAGTTCGTCATCCCTTTCTTGTCACGCCTCAATTCTCGTCTCGTCCCTGCTCCCCTTCTTTTCCTCTCTCCTGCATCGTCCTCCCTCCTGCCGTCCCGTGGCCGAGCTCTCGGCAACCGGCAATTGTCTGCCTCTGTTCTCTCTTTTATCTATCTCTGCCTCTCCTCTCGCCCTCCCAAGAAGCCTACGTGTCGAGCCCTCCTTTTGTTATATCAGTTGGCATCTGTTCCTCTGCTATCCATATCTTTCTCATCTTCTCTTCTTCTCGTTCTACTTCTCTCTTCTCTCTTTCTCTTTTTCTTTTTCTTCGTGTCCACTTGTCCAATATTGGGTCAGAATGTCTTTTCTAACTGCCGGTTTTCCGCCATCCAGTAGGGCGCTCCTGCAGTTGATTCCTCCTTAGGGGCCGTCAATGTCAATGCTTCTGATGCTCAACGACAATTGACTGATAATTGACTTTGGGACCAATCCTCTGTCTCCGTGGTCAACTTGTCCTCAAGCCAAGTGAGCAGCAACAATGGACTCCTACTCATCCTACCGCGATGGCTCGGGCCGCTCGCCGAACGAAAGAACGTGGGGTCGTGATGAATCTCGGACTAGGGAAGATAGAAATGATGGCTTCTATCGCGCGAGGTCTCCTGGTTCGTCTTATCAGATCAATGCTATTGAGTGTTGAGACCGCTTGCTGACTGTTGCTGTTTCCAGGCAATGAGCGCCGAGACCGAAGACGTTCGCGGTCCCCTCCTCCCGTTGATCGGTACGAGCCGCGACCTCGTCGAGATGGCCGAGACGGCCGAGACGACAGAGACAGAGATCGAGACAGAGATGATCGGCGTCGTATCACCTCACCGCCGGCAAATATCGACCGCTACGTGCCTGGACAGGACAGTGGATCATCCGGCATTGCCGTCAATCCTCTGCAAGATCCAGCCAAGCTTCCTTACCAAGTTGGTTTCTCCTATTTCGGCGAATGGTGGAGAATGAACGAAAAGATCAAGGAGGAGAAGGAGCGCGCGCGGACTGGGCGGAGACGAGAGCCTGAAAGACCTAGAGGCGCTCGAGAGACTCAAGAGGAGCGAGAGAAGGAGAAAGCCAAGATCCAAGTGGCATACGATGCATACAAGGAAGAGCTTCAAGCCAAGATGGCCAGAGCCTTTGTTGCGGAGCATAAGAAGGAGCAGTGGTTCAGGGAACGCTATGTCCCTGAGATCAGAGACGAGTTCAAGGCAAAGCTCCAAGATTTCCGACGAGCGGCTTACAGTCAGTGGGAGCAGGATTTGGAGTCCGGCACCTTTGACGAGTTTTCTCTCGAGGGAATTCCAAAGAGCGAGAGCAACGGCGCTGGTGGTGTGATTGAAAAAGAAGAGGGCGAGGCGACGGCCGCTAACGAAATCTTGGGAGTCGGCGATCTGGTCCCCGTAAACGGCGCTGACATTCGCGACGAGAACCAGTTCCAGCCCACTCTGCTCATCAAGACCATTGCCCCTCATGTCAGCCGCCAAAACCTAGAAGCTTTCTGCAAGGAGAATCTGGGTGAGGAAGAGGGTGGGTTCAAGTGGCTGTCCCTGTCCGACCCGAATCCGAGCAAAAGATATCACCGCATTGGATGGGTTATGCTTCATCCCTCTTCGGAAAGCGCGCCGCCGATGGATCGGGCAAATCCCAAGGACGAGGATGGTGATGAGGCGATAAAGACGCCGCCGCCTCCTGTCTCTGCTGCGGAGAAGGCCCTCGAGGCTATCAACGGCAAGACGGTCAAAGACGAGGTCAGGGGTGACTTTGTCTGCCACGTTGGAGTCCACAACCCACCGCATCATCCGCGGAAGAAGGCCCTCTGGGACTTGTTCTCCGCTCCGGAGCGGATTGAAAAGGATCTCCGTCTTGTCCAGCGCCTGGTCAACAAACTTGAAGAAGAGTATGGCTCTGACTTCCAGGCCATCCCGAAAATTGAAGAAAAGGTTGAGGACCTGAAGAACGCCGGCCGGCTACAGCCCGCCATCCCCCCCACACCAACGAAGAAGGTCAACAAGACTCGGGAACCTGGTATGGACGAGGCGATGGACGAGGATGGAGAAGAAGAGGAGGAGGAAGAGGGCGCTGTGGAAGACGAGGAAGTCGACGATGAGGATCTGCTGGTGAAGAAGAAGCAGCTTGACTTGCTGATCGAGTATCTGCGCAGGGTCTTCCACTTCTGTTTCTTCTGCGTGTTCGAGAGCGACTCTGTGCACGAGCTCACCCGCAAGTGCGCAGGAGGACATCTGCGCCGTCCCCAGAGCACTCTCTCGTCTTCTGCCAGGGCCGTTGCCAGGGCCAGCGCAAATGGAGAGCCTTTCCCAGACAAGAAGCGAAACGAAGCCGAGAATGACGTGGACGGTGAGGTTGCCGAAGGAGAAAAGAAGTTCCGCAACACATCTTCCAAGTCTGAGCAACAGCTTCTGCGCGCCTACAATTGGGTGAAGACGTTTGAGGACAAGCTGATGCAGATCCTGGAGCCCGAGTCGATCGACATCCGCAAGCTTGGCGGTAAGCCTGTTGATGAAGCCATTGACGAGGAATTGACCAAGTATGTCAAGCAGGAGGACGAGCATAAATGGAGATGCAAGGTTCCAGAATGCACCAAGCTCTTCAAGGAAGACCACTTTTGGAAGAAGCACGTGGAGAAGAGGCATACGGAGTGGCTGGAGGGCTTGAAGCAAGAGGTATGTGGAAGCTCCGTGTTTGACGAACCCCATCGCTCTCTTGCTGTTGCGCCTCGATCTTTGTCTAACCTGATCCCAGTTCGAGCTCATCAACGCCTACGTGTCAGACCCAGCACACATTGCCCCCTCGCGCACTGATGCAAACTCCAACGGCCACTTCCCGCCTACCAACGGCCAGTCGGCATCCGGTACCCCTCGCGGCTTCAACCTGCAGAACTTCTCCATGAATGGCGTCATGGGCATGCCGGGATTCCCCATGAACCCCGGCAGCTTCCCCTCGCTGTTCGCCGGCATGCAAGCCAATGGCTGGAACTCCATGGGCGATGACCGCGCAGGAGGGCCGATCCGCCGTGGTGGGATGTCTGGCGGGCGAGGCGGGTACCGTTCCGGCCCCTACGAACGCCGTGGAGGCGGACGCTGGGACGGAGGCGGCGGCCGTAACCGCAACGGCGGATCCCGATGGGGAGACGGAGCCGGCGCTGCTGCTGCCGGCCCCCGAGAAGCTGTGCAGGGCCGCAGCTTGAAGAGCTACGAAGACCTTGATCAGGTGTCTGGAAATGGAGGCGGAGGGGGCGAGCTCAACTACTAGCACCAGCTACCTCACCGTCTATCACGATGGGGGAGAAAGATGCAGGGCAAGGGCTACAAAGTTGCATCCCGGCAGCGTCTAGATCAGAGTCTCCCTTCATCTTCTTCTTCTGCTTTCCTTCTCTCTTCTTTCCTCTTTTCATATTTCGAGAAGTCTTACCGGAATTTCTTATTTGCTCTATATCAATCTTCGTGCTCGCGGCAAATTACCCGAGCAACTTTGTACATTACGCTCCGGGTAGTTTACACGATAGCAAAGAATATTCCTTCAGAATGATTTGTACTAGTTATATGATTTTCGCCCCCTGAATTGGCCGAGGGCAGTCCTCCCCAGAAGGATTCAAGCAGTATGGGCATACTCTGTTGTTGAAGCTGGTCGAAGTGGCTGTGTCAGAATAGTAGCGTTCGCAGACCCGCCGGATTTGGGTCTTGACGTAGTCTGGGTATCAACTCTTCACAACAGATATAGCCCTTTCACAACAGATGTAGCCCTTGCCCATGTTCTTTCCAACCTACATCTTGACAAGTGCGAAGCTTCCGCGTAGAACGCGACTAGAACCGCGTGAAGTCATGGTATCATAAGTGGCCGTCGGTGGCCGTCATCAAGCAAAACATTAAACAGAGACAGGAAAGCGACGCTGGCCTTCAAGGTGCTTTTTCAAACAATTCGAGGATCGGTTTTGCAGCCTAAGCAGAGGACCAGATTAGCATACTTATTACGCACATATCACGCAGTCCGCAGGGATTACGCGTAACATGATTGTCGCAACACGCAAAAAAAGGAACAACATACATCGATAAACTTTTCCAGGTCTTGGTCCAGATTGGCCAGGTCGTCTTTTCTCCGCTTGTTCTCGGCGATGAGCTTCTGCTTGCGCTTGAGGAGCTCCTGGCGGCGCTGCTCGAGGATCTCGCGCTCTTCCCGCTCGTGCTCGATGCGGGCAAACATGCGCTCGTCGTCGGTGGAGTCTTTGTACTCGGGTTTTAGGGCGAGGAACTCTTCGAGGGGGATGAGAGGCAGCTGCTGGTATTTGTGGCTAAGACAAAGAGTCAGTCCAGTCCAGCCTCAACCCATTATGACGGTCGTCGTAAGGGAAGAGAAGAAAAGAGAAGAGAAAGGGAAAGGGACAAAAGAGGAAGAAGGGGAAAAACAAAAAAAAAACCAAAAAAGACATACTCGTACGATTCGCAGCCCGTAATCTCGCCCTGGAGATGGCGTTGCTCGTAATACAGGTTCTGCAGCTGCAGATGCAGGCGGTCGACCTCCTGGCGCGCCTCGGCGGTCTGGGCCTTGGTGTCGCGCGCGGCCAGGCAGGCGCTGCGGTGGAGGCCGCGCAGGTGGGAGATGTTTGTGAAGAGCTGCTTCTGCTGCTTGGCGATCTCGGCCTGGGCCTCGGCGGAGGCGCGGCCGTCGCTGGCGCGGTCGGCGAGCTGGAGGAGGGCGTGGGCCTGGTCGCGGGCCTGGTCGGAGATTTGGAGGACGGCGGCGAGGGAAGGCTCTGTGACGATTTTGTCGACGGCCATGGCTGCTATGTTTCTTTTGGGGGGGAGAGGTGGTTGTGGTGGAGGATTGGCGGGAAGAAAGAGGTCGATGGGAATCGATCGATCCGTTGATTGATTGATCGGTCAATTGATGGGCAGAGTAAAGAGCTTCACGTGACGCTGGCTTCGAGGATAAGATCTGAGATGGGTTTGATGGAGATGGATCGACAATGATCAAGTGTCAGGAAGCAAGGCTGAGAGGTGATGGGTCTCGGCAGCTGGTGTTTTGTCGCGTTAGTGCAAGGCTGTAAGTAAGTCGGGGATAAAAGCGCAACTGCACGGCCCTACGACATTCCGTGGGCCGTTGGGGAACCTAGGTAAGTACTGAATGTGCACACACAATTAGGTACCTTCACAGTGAAGTGACAAATCGAAGGGATGCTCATCCTGGCATCTCAAGGCACGCCAAGCCCGCGTCTCGGATGCCGGAAAGGCGGGAGATTAATACCATCTGCTTCTCTCTGTTCAAAAGGAGAGTGTGGAGGAAGAGGCGATGCCGGTGTCGAATCAACTGGCGATTCTCGGGGCTGGTCCCTTGTACCTGCAGCTGTCAGGGCCGTTCTGGCGGAGGTGAGAGCGTCATGACAAGGGAGTAAGTAGCGGCACGAAGCACTCATAGTATGTCATGACAGCATTCTGTTGTGCCTGTACGAAGATGGCATAAATGATGTTGAGCTGATAGTGCTCTTGTCTTGTCATCTACGGATCGTCATCTACGCAATATGAATAAGGTACAGTACATACAACTGACATGGGGCTCGCACTTGGGAAATGCGCCCGGACAGAGGCGAAAGCCTCCGATCTGCGGAACAAATCGAGGCTATTTGTTTTAGCAACCAGGGACAGGCAGTTACCAGTAGTATTACTTCTACGACGGCAGAGCATGGCTGCTTACCCGCGCAAGGATTCAACAGTAATATTAAGGTATGTAGTAGATGCAAAAAACTTGTCGTCGTATTTCCATGGAGAAAGGATTCGGATTGCCCGTCTCTGGAGCCGATGGACTTCTCCCGCCCTTCGATCCGATTCGTCTCCCGCAAAGAGGCCGTGCACGCGGGCTCCGTGCCAAGCCAGAGGTACCGGCACCCCTAAACACTGCTTGGAGGTACTACCTGCATTCCTTTGAGAGGCAGTACATGTGCAAAGTACCTACTCTCAGCTCCGAGTCTTTGTTGCCGCTGACCTCAAACTTCATTCTTCCGTTCTCTCTCTCTCAACACCACAAAGAAACAAAGAACAAGAACCAACGTTCTTCGCCTTGCAGTGAGCGATAGCGATCCTTTCCCTCGCCTCTTCTTCTGCATCCTCCCCTGGCCACCACCAGCCAATCGCGCCTCCTCCTGGCGCCGCAAATCCCCCCGAATAGGCTCCCCGACCCGCATCAAGACGAACCGGACCTTCAACAAACAGCCTTTGGGGCACGTTAAAAGCTTTGGGGCCAATCACTGCCGCAAACTCCCATCAAACCGCTTCGTCCCGCTTCTTCCGATCAGCGAACTGTCGCCCTGTGCCCAACAGCCACGCTGCGGCAAAGATCTCGTTTCTTGCTCTCTTTTCACGTGTCTTCTGATTGTCTCCCGGACACTCACATTTCGCCTCCTTGGGGCTTGGGCCAATCATCCGCACTTGTCAAGGCTCGTGCCTCTCTCAGCTGCCCGTCTGGCTCAGATCCAAGACAATCCAACCCTCTCGAGGCTCCAACTGGTATGATAGCGTCCGACCTCTTCTAATCCCGCCTCTCTCGACCACAAAAATGGCGGGCGTCACAACTGCCCTCACGTCGGCGTGCGGCTTCAGTCACGACAGCGACGCCGACCCCTCAGCCGCTGCCAGTGGCTCCGACTTGCGCCGTGAGGCTCAGCAAGCAAGACGACGGCGACACTCCTTCTTCATTCCCCGGCGCAAGTCCATCGTCGGCCACATCATGGAGGGCGAAGAGAACCTGCTGCTCAAGGTCGACCTGTTCCTGACCGAGCTGGAGCGCCGCCTGGAATTTGTCGAAAACTACGTTGACCTCAGCAAAGACTCGAGCATTTCGCGCGCATTCTCCACTCTTCAGGCCGTCCGGACGAGATGCTCGCAGGCGTCCGAGGAGGTCATCGGCGCCGGCCGACGCAGGCTTCACATCATGATCGAAACCCTCGAGACCCGGTACCAGGAGACGTTGGAGGCGACCGAATCTCTGCACGAGAAGGCGGGGCTGGGCATCGAACTGCTCGAGGGAATGCTGTCCGAGTTTGAAAACCGCGCCTACAAGCTGCGCGAGCAGGGCTTCGCCAACGCTGCCACTGCCGCCGAGGCATTTATGGACGAGGGCCGCAGGGTGGCAAACGAGAGCATCGAGCGAGCAAAGTCGGTTGTCGACGAGGGAATCGAGCGCGCCGTCCGGGCTGCTCTGTCTCTGGAGGAGCATATCCAACAGGCCGTTGTGCTGGCGCGGGATCGAGGACTGCTTCTGTACGACGAACTGCCCACACCCTGGCGGAACAACCCCCACATCAAAAAGGGCTACCGCTTCCGAGAGACAAAGATTGAATGCATCGCATCCGTCTTCAACATGTCCAACGAGTTCATCAACATCTGGTCCCATGCCCTGGGCCTGATCCTGGTGCTGGCCGTGGCTTTCTACTTCTACCCTAGCAGCGCCAACTTTTACCTCAGCACCAAGACAGACGTTGTCGTAGCCGCCATCTTCTTCATGATGGCCTGCCTGACGCTGGTTTGCTCCACCATCTGGCACACCATGAACGCCGTTGCAGACGTCAACGCCGTCTCCATGTTTGCGTGCGTTGACTACACGGGCATCTCGCTGCTTATTGCCGCGTCCATCATGACGACCGAGTACACGGCCTTTTACTGCGATCCCGTCAGCCGGTGGACGTACATGGGCCTCACTGCCATGCTCGGCATCGGAGGCGTCATTCTGCCGTGGCATCCCACCTTCAACGGCCCCGACATGGCCTGGGCCCGAGTCGGCTTCTTCGTCGGCTTGGCCTTGACGGGGTTCATGCCCATCCTGCAGCTCACCCTTTCCCACGGCCCCGAGTTTGTCTACAATTTTTACTCCCCCATCAGCAAGTCCCTCCTCGTGTACTTGAGCGGCGCCATCGTGTACGCCAGCAAGGTCCCTGAGCGATGGTTCCCCGGCTGCTTCGACTACATCGGAGGCAGCCACAATCTCTGGCACGCGGCCGTCTTGGGCGGCATTCTCTTCCACTACACTGCCATGCAAGAGTTCTTTGCCAACGCTTTCAGCCGGGCCGAGGGGGGCTGTCCCGCTTATTAGACGGAGACAGCCCACGAGACAACAGGAGAGGAAGAGAGAGGAAGTAGACTTGTTCTGCTCTTGATCCTTGTTCTTCTTTTCTCATTTGGTTCTTCCCATCCACGTCGAGTCATTTGCGAGTTGGATTTGAAAAGCACTACATACATGTACCCAGCGGTTCAGTGCCCATGCCCATTTGGGTGTATTATCAGGCTTTGATTCGATTCTTGTGTATACGATTTGTCTTCTTATGTTTTTGCATGGATACAGCTGGCGTTTGTTTTCTGCTTCCTTCTTCTCCGTCTTTTCCGATGCCAAAAAGCATGTTTATGTTTCTCAAGTACCTAAAGGGCGTTTTTGGGCTGCTCCATGATACATGGCCATGGACAAAGCTTTCTACTCTTGAGCCTTGGAAGATCTTTCACGTAACATTTGGATTCTGTACAAGAACTGTTACTGTGTAGAATAATATATATACGTGTATATAACATGTTAGTAATTACTCTCATCGCACATACTCGGAGATGATCCGTGCAGACATTCGGTACTTGGAAAGCTGGGGGACTCGATATTTTCCTATGCCTCCTGAGCTGAGAGAAAAGGAGCAAATCTTCCGTGGACCTGATTTTCTCTCGTCGATTCCCATCGTTTCAACCGTGACGTTCCTCCTTTGGCGCCCAGTATTTTCAGCAGCTTTTCTCAGCTGCACCTGGCTCATCGTAAGGGGGTGCGAAGAGCAGTGATGGCAACGATTCGAAAGCAACGATTCGAAGAGCATTCTTCTTATTCAGTCCTCGAAGGACACCGCAGAATGACAACTTATATCGTCTCTATTTCTGCAAATATTCTAGACGAGCTGTCGAATCAAAGAAGAGAAAAAAAAAAGCAAAACCAGATACACGCCCTCCCTATGACATAGTATTTCATATACGTGAACTCATAACATCCGATCACAGCCCAAAAGACAAAAACAAAAGGGTGAAAAGAAACAGATAAAGGGGGCACAATCAAAGGGGGGTCCTCTTTCAAACAAGGTTGCTCAATGCCCAGGAGCTCTTAGTACTAGAAGTTTCTGGCACTGCCTGCGTGTCATCTCGATATTTCTCTCGTTACATGGCGTGCGTGGCGATTTCTTCGTAAAGGTCGTCCGGTATCTTCTTGATAATGCTGATGGTAATGCTCTTGACGAGATCCGCGTTGATCTGCGGAAAGGAACGTAGGAGCTTGTTTGGGCTAACAAGAGGAGAGGGTAAAGGTCAGAAGATGCATCCACGACTCTCGCCTTCGCGACGTCCGAGAGGACCAAGGGGTCAAGGTAGATGGACAAATAAATACCTTTGAGATTGGAGAATCTGCGACCGCATAATGGTAAGTTGCGCTACGATGCAGACGATATTGAGGTGCGGCCCGTAGGCAAAGAGAAAGTCCCAGAGTCGCAGCACCTCGGGCAAGGGCGGCGTACATGCGCACAGCGTCAGCACGGAGGGGAAGGCATAGATCTCGGCCGACAGCCCCTTTGCCGTCAGATACATGCTGAGCTTCGGATCGACAATGGCCAGCACCTTGTCCACCAGGGCGAGTCCGCGGTGGACACCGTCCATGGCGCCTCGTATGTAGCCGGGGCACTCGCGCGTTAGCAGAGAGTGAAAGGCCACGAACGCTTCGGCTTCGCTTCGCGCGGCGTAGAGGAAAGGCGCCGCCAGGACATTCATGCCCTGCACGTAGACGCCCGGCTCAAGCACTGCGCCGGACCCTATACGCGGAACAAGGCGTTAGTACAAGTATGCCAGTGTATCCATGCAAGCAGCAACCAGTCAGGTTAAGTTGATTCTGTCCAGGTCAACACCTACTGGCTTGGGACTGGCCAGAATGACTGCCTCCGATGGCCTCTCGCGCAGGCAGAGACGAGTGGCTGCTGCTTGGGCGACTCTGGCGCTCGTCTTCCTTTGAATCGTGAAGCCGCCAAGCAATGGCATTCAACAGCCTGATCAGGCTGGCTTCGCTCACACGGCGTCGGAAGAGAGGATCGGTGGTCAAGGTGCGGAACGTGTCGTTGCGAATCTTTGCATAGGCCGGAGACGCACCGCGGTGGATGAGGGCGAGATATTCGTCTGTGGACATGATCGGGGCGTCGAGCAGAACTAGCCAGACGTAGATTCTCAATGGAGACTAGATCAATGACAGACACAAGTCAGTCAAGCTTCGATCAATACAATGTCGGAGTTTCTGGACCACCGCGCGCACCATTCCATCCTCGGCTGCCTTGACGCCCTCGTCAATGACCTTCCACCTCGCGCTCTCCAAAGCGCCGAGAAAGTCGCCATTGTTGGGGCCCTCGCGGATTATCTGCTGCAGCGAGAGGTGACCATGTGAAAAGACGGGCTTCTTGACGCCGGTTCGTCGAGGGTTCGCAGGAACGGCGGCCTGATACGGCGGCGGGGGTGTGGCATCGCTGTTGGCACGACCTCGAGCCCGTACCGTCGCGTGTGTGGCGGCGTCTAGATTCGCGTTGGCGACGTGACTGGAATTGGAACTGGCGGCAGCATTCGCAAGAGGGTTTGCGGCATCGACAGCGTGTCGGGTCGGAGACAGAGGGCGCTCCCGGCGGTGCTGGGAGAGGAGCGTCGCCTGCTGGGCAGCCCTGGCTCCCAAGGCGTGGGCAGACTGAAGCCGTCGCAAGGCACGATGAGCCGAGGGAGACGGCGGCGGCTGGAGTGGCTGGAACGAGAGCGCAGCAGGGGCCTCTTGGGCGGGAGGACCAGACATGCTTGCTGCTTGGGAGGCGCCGTGAAGTCGATAGTGGAAGAGGTGACGCTCGTGTTTGTTGTTGTTGGCGTGGGGGTGGTTTAGGAGAGTCAAGAGCTCGAGATCTGACCAGACGGCTGCATGTGCCAAAACATCAGCGCTGCCGTGCCACCTTGAGCAGCGGTAAGGCGTCTCATATTCTTCATTCCGTCTTCTTCCTGTGGAAACCGTCTGTAGAACTCATGGCGATACGTGCGATGCTCGGATTGCTGAAGAGAGAGCTCGAGATACGCAGACTTGGGCAACCATCGTGGTCATGGCCAGATCTGAAAGCAGTTCCGACTTGATGCTGATATGCAGCATCGACTGGAGAGAGATGACGTCGAGTGCGCTTGTTCTATTGGGACGGGAGCCTCATCCAGCGCATATGCATCCATGAATCTCACGGAATAGGCGCCGCAGCGACCTGTTCAGCACCTGGGCCCCTGAGGCCAGCGGTGTCCAGCGGGGCCAGGCCGCTGAAGCCACTGATCGGGCCCTGGAATTACAGGCGGCTCCGGAACATCGCCCGCGCCAAGTCCCCATCTTTTCTCTTGGGTTATCGAATCTCTCTCCGACTTTGATACAACATCGTCTCGAGCTCAGCTCCGTTCTTGCAGCCCATTCACATGCAGTCTACAGTTCACGCAGCAGCTTTGGCGCCACTTTCAGCTTCGGATAGGGGCAGCAGAAGCTGACCTCGTTCTCCTGCCGACGATCCAGGCGTCCCCTCATCGCGACACATGACACGGCTGAGACCTGCTTGGGTCATTCTCGAGTCTCCATTCGGGTGCTTCCGTTCGAAAACCTAAGCCCGAGGGGCTCGGATAGTATCAAGAAGCTGTGCAGCGCGGTATTGGCGAATCATAACATCAGTCTGGCAGTATCTGACGCCGCCGGTAGGCACACACAAGGAAGCTGGCTGATCACTCGTTTCGATATCGTGGATGCCCTGACTCGGCCTTTGCTATCATGACAACACTCTGCAGGAGGATCATATCAATATCCAGATGGGCCATTGCCCTATGACGAAATCGGCCTAGACGCGATTGCGACATTCGAGTGCTTTGTGGGGAGATTGTCCCTGAAGCCATGCTCGTCCCCGTGGTCTCTCCCACGACCCAATGATGTATCCGCTCCGTTCAGTGCCTGTGCGTCTCAGCAGCCGGATTTGGCGCTTACACCACTTACACCAGAACTGCGATGGAGAACGTGACGCTCGACAAGAAACGCCTTGCGATCATTCGGCATCTTTCCCTCTCTTTGTGGGCTTCTATTCCCTCATATCAGTCGGATGGATCTGATAAGCGGCAAGCCTCCCGACTGCCCGTAACGGGCCTTCGGCAACTGCCATCAACTACCTTTCTGACACCAAAGGCAAGAACAGGATAACGATAGGCCGGTTTCTATAAGAGCTATTTGTTAGGCTGCCGTCAAACTGTCTGTCTCTTGTTCTTTAACAATCACCTCAAATTATCATTATCGTTTCTCCCATTACAAGGGACAGGCATCTTTTATTTCTCTTTGTGTGCTGTACCATTCGTTTGCGCTCCTCAGTTCCTCCTGATCGTCAACGAGGCGGGCCGTCTTACCGCACGATCTACCGCACCCACCAGCTCTCGAGACCGAGCTCACGCAACACCAAACGCCATCTTCCTTGCAACGAGCGTCGAGTGCCTTGACATTTGGTTGATTCGAGTGCTCATACGACTTCTCGTGCAGTTTAGAAGCTTGATATCCTGACTGTCTCGACCGATGCTCCAGCACTGCAACTTGCACCAGTACCGCCGCCATATCACGCCGAACCGGGCCGTCGCTGTTGAGTCGGACTTTGGGGGGGTTGATCGAGATTACCAGCACATCATAAGCTGGAGCCGTCAAGCATGGGATACTGAAAGCTAGATATACCAATCTTGCTCTCTTTCCCCCCGTTTCCCTCTTCGTCTCTGAACTAATCGGGCCTCGCTCCTTACAGTGGCGGCACCCTCAGGAGTCACCTTGTGTTCGGCAATGAGTGGCACATCCAGGGGAACGTCGACCACCTCTGGGTATACACTGGCCAGAGTTTTGGGCATCAAATTTCAGGAGCATGACGAAGATGCTCACCAGCACGAAGACCCATTTGCTGGAGGCGAATCCATGTTCTCCAACCTCACTAGCCGCAATTCTCTCGATAGGCCCCCTACTGCTTCGGAATGGCTCCATGATCAGCTGCCTTCGCAGGCCGATGCCGTCGGCTATCTCAAGTCTCTATTCCCCTGCATATCGTGGCTCCCTCATTACAACCTCCAGTGGCTAGCCGGCGATGTTGTGGCTGGTATCACCGCCGGAGCCGTCCTAGTACCCCAAGGGATGGCTTATGCCTCGCTAGCAAACCTTCCGCCTCAATACGGCTTGTACTCATCCTTTGTAGGACCCCTCACATACTGGATATTTGGCACTTCCAAAGACATATCTCTCGGCCCCGTAGCCGTCTTGTCTACTGTCGTGGGAACTGTAGTGGCTGATTTGGGCGTGACCAATGGCGACATTCCGCCCAACGTGGTTGCTACCGGGTTTTCAATCATGGCTGGTAGCCTCGTTCTCGTTTTTGGAACCTTTCGGCTGGGCTGGTTAGTCGATCTGATATCCATCACCTCGTTGTCTGCTTTCATGACAGGATCCGCCATCACTATTGGCGCCAGCCAGCTACCGTCCCTGTTCGGCATCACGAGCTTTTCCAACAGGGACGCAGCATACAGAGTCATTGTCAACACGTTAAAGCATTTGAACGAAGCCAAACTTGATGCCACCCTTGGTCTCACAGCTCTCTTATTTCTCTATCTCATACGATACACTCTAACCAAAGCCGCTGAGAGGTGGCCAAACAATAAGCGCGTCATCTTCTTCCTCAACACTATGCGGACAGTATTCGTTATTCTGTTATATACCATGGTTAGCTGGGTAATCAACAAAGGTCGAGAGGAGCCGGTAATCCGTGTTCTAGGCGTTGTTCCAAAAGGTAGGTCCGCAGAGCACCCCAGAACATACAACCAGTCCAGTCAGGCCAGTTTCTAACATTGGCGGTGTCTTGTTTCTTAGGCTTTGAGAGCATCGGCGTTCCCCCACTGCCCTCGACGATTGTTTCGAGGCTCTGTTCTCACCTCCCGGCAGCTGTCATTGTCATGATTGTTGAGCATATCGCCATCTCCAAGTCTTTTGGCCGGGTGAACAACTACACCGTTGACCCCTCCCAGGAAATGGTTGCTATAGGCATGGCCAACCTGCTGGGCACATTGTTCGGCGCCTACTCCTCCACCGGATCTTTCAGCCGGACAGCCATCCAATCCAAAGCCGGCGTCAGGACTCCTGCCTCGGGGCTCGTCAGCGCATCAGTTGTGCTTCTGGCTACCTACCTCCTAACGGACGCCTTCTATTACATCCCCAACGCAGTTCTCGCAGCAGTCATTATTCATGCCGTTGGTGACTTGATCACACCGCCAAGCACTCTGTACCAGTTTTGGAGAGTCTCCCCCCTCGAAGTCTTCATCTTCTTCATAGGCGTATTCCTCAGCATCTTTTCGCAGATTGAAGACGGTCTGTACGCTACTGTGTGTATATCGGCCGTCGTCCTATTATATCGCATCTTGAAGGCGCGTGGACGATTCCTGGGCCAGGTCAAGGTCCACTCTGTCCTTGGGGATCATGTCATCGGTGACAATCACAGGCAACTAGTGGGACATTATGGCACGTTTGAAGAAAGGTCCGAAATCGCTGCCAGGAATATATACCTACCACTCGATCATGACGATGGCTCGAACTCGGAGGTAGAGTTGGGTCATCCGTACCCTGGCATCTTCATCTACCGTTTCTCAGAGGGCTTGAACTATCCAAGTGCCAATTTTGCCCTGGAGTACTTGACGAACTACGTGTACTCGAACACACGTCGAACAAGCCCAGAGACTTTTGAACGCAGGGGCGACAGGCCTTGGAGCAGTCCAGGTCAACAAAGACCCGGCAAGTTAAGGGAGGAGCCGAGTCACGAACAAAAGCCGACTTTAAAAGCCATCATTTTGGATTTCAGCTCAGTCAACAACGCGGACATCACTTCTGTTCAGCGCCTTATCGATGTGCGGAATGTGCTGGATGTCTATGCAGCCCCTGGCGTTGTGGACTGGCATTTCGCATGCATCAACAACCGATGGACCAGGAGAGCACTCGCCGCTGGCGGATTTGGCACCCCTACGATGCCCCGAGACGGCGTTCCGCACAGGTGGAAGTCCATCTTTAGCGTTGCAGAAATTGGCGGGAAAGACTCTGCTGCGGCGGTGGCCGAAGCGAACACTCTCAAGCAAGACCCTTCGGCTATGGCTCAAAGACCACTAGACGAAGAAACGGTAGAGGCCGTTGCCGTCGTCGAGAGCTGGGAGGATGATGATGAAGGACCGACGCCTGGCAGTCAGGCAAAAGGGCTGGGAAAGTCTCCTCAGCATGCACATGGGCGGAAGGGGGCTATTATCAGCGGTTTAGCCCATCCCCTATTCCATGTAGACTTGACAAGTGCCGTACAAAGCGCCATAGCTAACGTAGAAGCCAGGCTGGAGGCGAAGAGCAGCTTGTGACAAGGCAGTAAAGACAAGACGAGGTTGTCATTCAGCGAAGCACGGGGTACGGCGTACTAACAGGGCTTTAATTGCTATTGATGGGCATGTATGCTGTTGAAGCATTAGAAGACTTGGACCGTCGTCCTTGTTTCAGGGTAGCATCGCAACCGCTTACCGAGCTACCTAGGGATTGCAAGCTTTGGAGTTGATGGCGAATACATTTTACTTTGTATATTACATGTATGATGCAGACCACAATGCGCTCTTGTGAAGTCTCACAACTTGAATTAGATTATGTGTGTCACGCTCGCTGGTGTGGACTGAACGGGATAACATGCTCAGTTCTTCGAGTTGAAACTGGTTGAAACTGTTGGACATCCTGACATCAGCGACGCATCTCATCAAAGCAGATATACCGAACCATTGAAGCACGCGTCTCCGGATAATTCCCTGAGGACAGGGCACTTTTTGAACATTCTTCTCACTTCTTGAAAGATACCTTAGGTATTCGCTGATTGGCGAGGCTTATCACGGCCTGGAGTTGAAAGTTGCCACAGGTCACCTGATTTCGTGTGAGAATGGCGCGTGGATTTGAACACGGCTCGCCAAGGACTTTTTGCCATCTTTTACTTCACCTAGAACATGATTCAGATTTCCGTGTGAATCACTTGAACTTGTCCTTGTCCATCCCAGTTGCTTACTTTGTCGCGATATCTTGAGGTGACCCACGACCGGCGTGTATTTTCATTCTTTTCTTCTCGGTCTCACCACCTGCCTTACACCATAGACTTGCCTCTGGACTCACCATGCCCATCGGCATCCAGCGTCTCAACGCGAAAACATCTCAGCCAAATCCTCACATCGTCTTCATCAAACCACTCAAGGGGCGAGATGAGAAAATTGCTCAGGATTTCCTGGAGAGGATCGCAGCGCAATGCCGTACGTTTTGGCCATTTAGCAAGCCTTTGCACCCTGATCACTAACCGCATCACTAACCGTCAACAGTTCCCGTGATGCGCAAGCACCATATCCACGTCATGTCGCTAGAGGAGTTCCCCCCTAACAGAGAGTTTGTGGGCCGCAACTTCAATGCTGGGGAGGTGATCCAGCTGGTCCTCAAGGCGCCCGGCAGCGGACGGTGGCTTCCGTTCAACTACGTCCAGATGGTCATGATGCATGAGCTGGCTCACTGCGCGCAGATGAATCATTCGAGGGCCTTTTGGGCGGTGCGAAACCAGTATGCTGAGCAGATGCAAGCCTTGTGGGCAGAAGGCTACAAAGGCGATGGGTTATGGGGGAGAGGGGCGACGCTGGGGACCGGAGAGTGGGAGAAGAACAGTGTCCACGCTGATGAAGTGCTCCCCGAGCATCTTTGTGGCGGGACATATCGGTCACGGGGGAGAAAACGAAAGGTCAAGCCTGTCTTGACGTACCAGGAGCGAAAAGAAAGGAGGATTCTCAAGAAGTTTGGCAAAAACGGCGTCGTACTCGGGGCAGACGAGGAGGAGAAGGTGAAGCTAGAGAAGGGCAAGCGAGTGCAGGCGAAGCCCAGGGTGGCAGGCAGCTTGCGAGGCCGCGAACTCCGTGCAGCCGCAGCCCTGGCCCGGTTCGAGCAGAGCAAAGACGGCGGCAAGAAGGAAGAGGAGGAGGAGGAGTCTATCAAGGACTGGGACGAAGAATCCAGCGACTACGAAGATGGAAGCGTGGATTCCAAGCCGGCTGTCGATGTGGATGGCACCAGGATGCTGGACAGAAATGGCGACGGCATGGTCAAGGTGTGCGAGGACGAAGATGCGAACGACGCCGACGCGAGGAACGAACTGGATCAGCTTCACGGCCTATTCAAGAGGCAAGAGATCAAACGAGAACCCGGTGGCAAAGATGCCAACCTACGCTCATCCGCGACCAGTCCCACGGGTCGGGAACAAGCAGTGAAACGGGAGGGGGCGGGATCATCAATCAAGGCAGAGGTTGCAGATGACGGTATTTCGTCGCCAATTTCACTCTCATCTATCCCCCATATCAAAGTCGAAAACGACACACCCACCAACTTGGCAGGTCCCAAAGACGAAAAGAAGCCCTATTCGCACCGCAAGACAGTTTCAACGACCCCGACACCCTTAACAACCGCCCCTGCCACCGCCACTGCCACCGCAGCAGCAGAAACAAGCTCCTTGCCAACCTGCTCCATGTGCTCCTTCGAAAACCCCAAAGCAGCCGTGACCTGCGGCGCGTGCGCAAACGTCCTCCATCCAGCTACGCCAGGCTGGCGATGCGACAGTGCGTCCTGCAAAGGCACGGCATATGTGAATTCCCAGGACTGCGGAGTCTGCGGCTTGTGCGGGCAGAAACGCGGCTCATGAGGGTGAACACCCTGCTCACCCTGTGAGTCGTGCGTGCTGCCTTGACGAACACCTGTTGGTCGATGGGCTGCGAAGATCTCGGCCGTTGTGAGACATGTACCTATTTTGCTATTGTACATACCTCTCGAGCAAACGGATCCTTGCCGTCGGTCAGGGGCTGGTGGCGACTTGTTGTCCTCTCGACTTGATCAACCCATTGAAATGCAAGAAAGCACACGGCAGTCACCTCGCCACAGCAAATCGTCATTGTGCATCGGAATCATGCACACATGTAAGGGCTTCGACCCGACAGCACAGCTACGTCTCCGTCACAGACAAACACGCGAATTCGAATTGATTGGAGGTTGGAAAGAGGCTCGTCATACCCGGCACACGATCATCATTGTCATCATCGTCGTCCAGATGATCGCTGCCTTCAAGCACGATCGTTTCTTGCTTCAAACGATGAACCGTTTCACCTTGGAAACGATCTGCGGAGTTAACAGCCAATCTCCCCCATCAAGCAAATGTACTTTCAGCCGTAAGGATCGTGCTGAGCAAACCAACAACGTCACAGCATCAGAGGAACCCTCCAAGCTCACCCATCCCGTCTCGTCACACAGGACCACGTGCTTTGCGTTGGTTCAAAGCTCAGCATCGTGGTAACACGGCTGCTAACGCCAAAGGTTAAACGGGTCATGATCCATTGGATTCCACTTCCCCGCAGAATGGCTTCTTTGACAAGTCCGCTGGCTAACGCCCTGCTAGCAGTGCTAGTGCATCCTTTGGGTCAGAAGGGCCAGAGGTGGAAGATAATCTTTGCATGATGAGAGACGCCCGGGCGGCCCAGCGTTTTAGCCGGACCCTTGCCCAATGCTTTTCCCGCAGGGATGATAGCATTTGGATTGGAACGCCAGACTGTGCGAGGCGACGACTCGGAGGTCGAGGCCATTCCTTCGAGCTTTGCTCTTGATGCCGTCGGCAGCGGAGGATGGCGCCACCATCAGCTTATTTCCCTGTGATGAAGCCAACGACCGCGGCGCGTTGCAGGCGGCACGAGCTGTCATGTCGCTCAGTGGCTGTGGCGAGAGACGGGAGTTTGCAGCGAAAGTGAAACTGCAGTCATATGTTTTAAACATGGATAGCCTGTTTCGGGTATCAAGGGAACTACGAGTACACGATGAGAGTGAGAGACGAGAACTCATCGTGTCTGCCGGAGCTGTCCATGGCTCGATTTGCATTACTCGATGGTAATACAATGGCCTTGCGGGACGGGGTCCTAAGGTACGCAACACTCGTGCGTAGTCAGGAGAGATTTGCCGTCGCACAAAGTACTCGACTCTTTCGCACGAACGGGTCATGCCATGTTGCCTCTCTGTGCTACCTCACGTACATACAAATCGTCGGATATCACATGCGCTGAGAATGGGTTGGAACTCACTCCCGCGAGCGCAGTTGCGCTGCATGACGGGATTTAATCCTGGGCGTCGAGTGTTATTGTAACTCGTACATACATACACCGTAGCGATGCAGTCTCCAATATCCTGTGGCACAGTTTGAGGGCAAACCAACAGGTTGCCGTTTGATGGCAAATCAACAGGTTGCCGAATGTCGAGATCGACGCAGGAATCGAGACGTGATGTGCGCAGCGTGAGTGGGAATGAGATGCAAGCAAGATGACGATTGCTGCCTCATCCGGCAGGTTCGAAACTTGAGTGTTCGTCTACAGGAAACTGGAAGATTTGTACTTGTAGTACATGTTGCCCGTTGCTGACCGAGGTTTGGTGAGATGAAGGAGCACGTCTGGCCGTGCTTCACCTTGCAGAAAGAAGCGCCCGAGGGACCCCATCTGGTGATACCGGAGCGGCAATGCCCTGGGCAGTTCCAGATTCTTCTCTATCAATGGGCTCTGTTCATGTACCGGAACTGTAGCAAACACAACGCAAGCCGCAATGGCCCAAGTATTTCGGAGAACAGCTGATTTGCTGCGCTGCGTTGCATCCGGGCAGTTTTATCACGAGAATGGGTGCATTCACACTGTGACACGTTGTTGATGCTGCCCCGTCCACTGCCTGCCTCTCCTCTATGCTACCGCCGTACAGTGCCTATCAGCACTCACCACGCACTACTGCGACATCGGGTCTGGTGTTCATCATGATCAATCGAGCTATTCGAGCACCCGCGTAGTTGCACTGCCAAAGCGAAAGCAGCAGCACTCGAGCAATTTGCTCTTTCTTCAAGCAGAATAGACTACCGCATGGAAAGGAGAGAGAGAAGGGGTGTGCAGCGAACAAATGCGGTTAGTGCAAGGAGGGGGGAGTGCACATCAACACCTTGCCCATGTCGCCTGCGTCAAGGCGTTAGCGCGACAGTTACCCCGCAAAATGCTGGGTGGCACCTTCAGTGGGCTGTGTCTGGTGGTGGTGGCTCTCTCTCGTCCAGCTGCTGATTGGCAGCGGGCCGTGGCCGGCAGATTTTAGCTCAAGAGAGGGAGCAGCTTTTCGCCCTGGCTGGATGGAGGAGGCACCTGTTGATTGGCTTTCTGGCTTTCTGTTGCAGTTTTGGTTTGATGCAGTTGTTGCTAAGAAATGGTGGGGGAGAAAGAAGCGAGAGACAAGGGAAAGGGAAGGGGCAAGGGTGACGATGCGCATTACAGGTGTTTCCTCTCTTACTGGAATTGATTCGGTAATGGACCAGCGGGATGATAAGCGGGAGGAGGTCTGTCGAGGCTGGGACTGGGAAGGTGCGTTCAGGTAATCTGATGCCAAGCTTGCGAGATCTCTGATTATCCCAACCTGAGGATCTTAGCTTATCATTTCACCTGCAACTTGACATCTTCGTGCATAGTACAACTGCACAGTCCTCTGGCTCACGCAAGGTCTGGACATCAAAAGATGCAATCAGTCGGTGAAGGGCCGCTTCCCAAGGGTTGCATGACGATGGCTTCGCTGGGCGCTTGCGTCGGGCACACATGCTTCATGCTTCATGCTTCGACAAGTGCGAAAAGCGCAGAGTGTCTTCACACCTTCATTGTCGCTTGCGTCGGATACACCATGCGTCTTGAAAGCACAGCCAAGTCCCCAAGGTGTGGGAGTGAGAAGAGAGTGTGTGTCCGGGAAATACGATACCATTACTACTGAGTTTCTGGCGCTAAAGAGCGAGCGGCTCTCCCCTCCGTACCGACCGTTTTGTCTCGAGGCGTCGTTTCCCCAGCATTTCCATTTCCATAGGTACGCACGTGCGGCGTCTGCCGCCTGGCCAACTTTCGGACAAGCGCTGAAGACGACGGTCCAGACTTTCGGCGCGACTCCTGCGAGCTGCGTACTACTGCGAGGTATCTGCCCAAGAGCCAGATGGGGGCTGGGCGGGGAGTATTACTATCGCAAAGTACGGACATGCCCAGACAACCGCTTTGCCCATCGGTTTTGACGACCAACAGCAAGAACCGCAAGCCAGCTGCCAGTCCACACCCACTTGCGCTGCGCTAGAAAGCACTTGCGGTGCTTGCGCGGGCAACACTCCGCACACACGGTACTACCTTACCAACTTACCTACTGCTATTTTACCTTGACTGCCAGCTACCCCGAAACCGTCATTAGCAGAAGCAGTAGTTCCGAGTATCGCAACTGTACATACGGACTCGTGTGCTGCAACCCCTCGCTTCTAATGTATACAACTACGCGCGGCCGCAGCGGTTTCAGCGTCTCAAAGAAGCGGGGGTCAAAGAGCAGAGAGACACGATGAATCCAGCAAGGGATTGCAAGACAGAAACGTCAATGGTACGATGATGGCACCAGGAACGAACGCTGCGTGTGAAATGGATGGACAGACCAGCTCTCCGCACTTGGTGTGAAAAGAAGCTTGGGGATCGTCGCCAAGCTATTTCCACATCTTGCCACCCAGAGGGATAGGAGTGAGGTAAGAGCCCGATCCAGAACAACAAGACCAGGTCTGCCATGAGCTAACATGCCTGCTAGAAACAAGGCAGCCCCTCGCCAACAAAACCTATCCGTTCATAAGGGGATCAGATGCTTAGCAAAATACAGCACTGTAGGACAAAGGGCCAAGGAGCGCAAATCTGGTTGCGGCATCTCAAGGGTCCTAAAGGCCACGTCCCCAAGCTCAAGTCGAACGACCCACGCTGTCAGATCGAGGTCCCCGGCCCCCGCAAACCCCACCGATCGCGAGCAGGAGGATAGTAGTAGTAAAACAATTGATTTGGGTCAATGACCGTCTGGTTGCTGGATTGGCACGTCACCAACCAGGCTAATCGCCAGATGATGGTTGGACGAGACGAGCCTGGAGGCTTCTCGCCGGTTGGCTCATGGCCGGCCTCCCTTCCATGTCGACGGTGCCTTTCTTAGCGGGCAACCGGATAGCGCTTCCATTGACGACGGCAGCTAGGTTCAAAATCTCCTGGGCACGCCCACTGCATCTCTTGGCCACGTCTTGTGGTTGGTCCCAGCGTCAGTTGGCCAACCGGCCCAGACGGGCCACCTGGCGATACGCACCCGAGATTGAGATGGCCTTGGGGCCTTGCTCGTCTAGGGCGGTTCGGCGTTTCCCATACTATCTTCTGGTGACAACATGTGTGCTTCATGTCGAGCAGAGACAGCGAGTGGACAGTGTGCCCCAGAGGCATAGTTGCTGGTTTCTATCATCCCGGTCCTACGACTGCTTCGTGGATAATAGCACTTGTCTCATGGCTAATTCTCCCTTCCGGAGCGGCATCCGTCGCTGATGGGCGCCCCTTGCTTGTGCATATTGTCAGCAGTTCCAGACACGTTCTCTGCACCCTACTGCAGACATGTATCTACTCGGACGGAGATAGTATCAGCAGCAGCAGCAAAAGGGCGGAGCGCTCCGTGCTCCGTAATGCTGCAGCGACATGCACCAAGTCGTCACCCCGCCTCGCCTACACCTTGTATCAAAACGCGCGGTAGGTATTACGCCGTGTCCAATGCCGTATGCCTTGGCACACACTGGCACTACTGCACAAGAGCGCGTATGAAGGAGGCAGCAGGAGTTTTTACTACTAGTATCGAGAATCACGATGCAATTGCGCTTATACCTTACAAGTACTTTGTTCTCAGCCATCACCGAATGCTCGCGCATAAGCACCCACGCATCAGACTCTGTACGTTGCATAGGTGAACTGTGCACAGACAATTGGAGATTTCTCGGCCTCGATCATCTCTCTTTTCCATCCTCTTCACATCTCCGTTTCTACCTACCTCATGTCTTCAAGATCGTCCATCCAGGGAGGGAGGCGCTGCAACGGCGCTGCTTCCGGGGCGCTGCTGAGCTGATCTCCGTTCTCGGGCATCGCAGTCTCGCCCGGTATCGCAGACCTCGAGTCGGCCCACTGCCAAGGCATCCCCTCACCGAGGTACCTCTGACCACACCTGCATCCAGGTAGCTTCTGCTAGTGCTTTGCCGCCCGCTACTATTGGCTTGCTAAGCACAGGCAATAGGCAAAGAGACAATGGTAGATGCTAGCGCTGCGTACCCGTTACTGCAGCTTATCCAGCTCGGGCTCCCAGAGACCTGCGAGTACTTGGACCCACGCCTGAACCCTGCTTGGCGCCCCTCGTGCAGTGCCGTGAATCGTCCATTGCGACTTCCCCGTGTCTCTGCCATGGCATGGCGCCATTGATGGTACGAACCCAAGTACTTCACACGGTCGGCGGTCGGCGGTCACTCCACACACGCCCCGCATTACGCAAGGGCACGCCACCTCTCTGGGCTGCTCACACCACTCGCCGGCTGCACCTTCTGCACCTCGTTGCAGCCATTCGCTCCTGCTGGCCATTAATATCCAGATGCTGATCGCGCTACGTCTCGCTCCGTCTCTTTTTCCTTTCCTGCTCATCACTTCCAGCCCTTCCAGCCCTTCCAGCACTTGTCCTTACTCTCTTACCTTATCCTAGTCACTCGAACCTGTTCGCACTCCTCTCACATCACAAGATAACAAAAAGCCCGGCCTTCCCCCCCTTCCGACCTGACCGCGACGCTATTACCTTCACAGCTGCTTGCCGACGATACCGTTTCTCGCGCCGCTCTGCCTGCAAAGAAAAGGCAGTCAGTAGGGCAAGCCAAAGCAGAGCAGAGCAGAGCAGAATCAAAGCAGACGAGGCCAGAGAACGATTAGTCTCACCCTCTGCATTACTCATCGAGCCTCTTTCTTACTTCTCTACTTCTGCTCTTCCTCTTTCCCCACCTCCCTCTGTGTCTCTTCTCTACTTCTTCTTCTTCCTCTCCTCTTACAAACCCATTCGACTGCCCTGTTGTTCTCCAACAGTGGTTTTCCCCTCTTCTCGGTCTGTTGCACACGGAGCCCCCGACAAGGACTCTGTTCCACTCGAATCTCGCCCTTCAGTCGCCCGCCACGGACAATCAAGGCACGCCGCGCGCAAACGACTCGCAGCTTCACCACCCGAGGCTCCCTGTATCCGGCAAGCCGCCATCGCCAGGGCCTTTTGGTGTCTCGTCTGCTTCGTTTCCCGGTACTTTTACATTTCGTCGCGCCTCTTTCATACCGTCTCTGTTCATCTTCCTCTCCAAGCAGACTCTATTTCTGCTTTCCGCCCCTCCGCCCAGAACCATGTCTGATACGTCGCCAAACGGTTCCGGTCCCGGCCCCGGCCCCCACCGCCGAAGCTCAATCACTCAGGCTGCCCTGTCGAACCTCTTCCAGCGAGGCCCGTCGAGTGGACCAAATGGATCTTCCTTCAACGGCGGCAACGGCGGTGCAGACTCGCAGAGGCGCCGCCTATCAATCACCACCATTGGCCTCTCCGGCACTTCGCCCACAAACACCTCTTCGTTCATGCGGCGCGGCAGCATGTCCACCAACTCCAACTCGGACTCTCTTGAAGAGAATGCCATTGAAGACGAGGATCCCGCTTTTATTGGCCCTAGAACGGCCCCGACCACGCCTTTCGTCCGGCAAATGAGTTTTGGAGGCAACTCTGCCATGAGAACCTTGCGCACAGGAAGCAGCCCCGGAAATGGTAAATCCCCAAAGTCCCCTCCCCCGTCATCACTCGGACGCAACCAAGGAGGTCAAGGGGACCAGTGGCTCCCGTTACTCTCCCAATCCCAGCCGCACCAGCGTCAGGTATCCATATCTGCCGCCTGGCCCGCTGTTGGACGCCGGTCCAGCCTTCATGCGGCCCCTTTATCTTCTCAGGCAAGCAACGTTCAGCATCCGAGAGCCTCTTCTGACATTCCTCCTTCTCGAACAGACCAGTTTGGCTTCAATTGGTCCGAGCAGCTTAGAACTCGCGCCGAAAGCTCCGTTACCGGTGCCCGCCCTTCCTTTTCCTTCCAGGGTACCGGCTCCCACTCTCCCCCAAGAGCAATGCCCAGCCATGACCGTTCAAAGTCCATCTCCGACATGCCACAGCCTCCCGCACAGGCATCCTCTGTCAAGCCAAAGCAGCCTGAACGCCCAAAGCCCGACGCCTTCCAGGAGAGGATTCTCAAGGGCGACTTCTACATGGATTAAGCATACCAATCGCTGCATGCTCGTTTGTTAGTACCAGATCACGTCATGACGGCAACGGCTGCTTGACATGGCCAAAGTTCGATGTGTTCATTTCTCTTTATTACGAATTTCCTTTATTCTTGCCACTAGCCTCTTAAGGCTTCCACTCGAGAGATTTGGGTGGCCTCAGCTTCAAGGCTGAGCTGGCGACAGTCATGAGTGCATTGCGATCTATTTCTTCCTTGCGATGGCATCTTGCGTCATTCAGCTTTTGATTAGCGTACCAACGGTTTTACGAGGGTTCGATTATTTGCTGGCGTACGACCTCAACTTTTCTTTGTACGATTCGAGGCAACTCACACTGATCGTATCACACGAAGCAGTCGCATACTCTATGCACTGCAATGGACATTGCCGGGGCCGGGGACGAAACTACCAAGCAGGTAGAAAATCTGTTTTATCCTGAAACGGACAAATCATGCGATGTAAGCCAAGGGATCAGAGGGGAAATTCACAATCTTGTCGGTATGTGTGAGGATTTTCACGAGAGCGCAGCGGGTGCGTAGTCGTTTCAACATTGCAATCACCAACTATCCTGGCAGGAAGAGATACGCAAGAACATTTCGGGGTCTAGTTCTCAACTCGTGTATAACTAGCAGCATCTTGTGGCGGTTGGTGTAGGCGGACAGAGCCTGAAGAATGAATCGCGCACGACTGGGGGACAGAAGGACAGGGGAGAGACAATTTTGGCGTCGGCGTTGCTGGGTAGCGTTGCAAAACGACTAAATGTTGCAACTGGGAGAGATGCCTTTGTTTGAGATATTTGCAAAGATTGCTTTTACGTTGTGTTTGAGTTTGTATCAAGGCAGCCGACGCTTTCATAAAATCAAGTGTTACTCTCGCAGTCTGTCTCGCAGCATTTGAGGGCGGTCGCTTTCTACTTGTCAAGTTGTCCATTGAAACATGGAATTTGTATTCATTAAACATTGGCACTCTTCCGTAGACCCATACATATGATACATTATGCATGAGGGTACATATTGCTTGTGGGCGTAAGAGAAAGACGTAACGATGGGTATTTTTGAACATTGAAAGGAGAAAATGGATGCAACAAGTTCCCCCGAATCAGATATGAACACTGCCCCAACTTAAGGGGTTTAGCTGTGTGAGCATAAGAAATCCAGTGCAGTTACAGCTGAAATATAACAGCAACAGACAGACAACCCCCCCAATGGCAACCCAAGCGAGACGGAGGAAATAGATGAGAGCAAAACAAAAACGTAGGTAATCCTCGAGTACCTAAACTCCAGTCCATGAAGTCAAGGCATGTACGATTGTCAAGATGTACAAGGTATCATGCAAGAAAAAACTCCCCTTGACATATCATCGTCACCTTCTTTTCCCGTTTCGGATGCTTTTATGTTGCCACATTTCCGTCGATCCCTTTGATTGTTTCACATATTTGCAAAAAATTTCAAAAGGGGAACAGATTCGGATCCGGAAGCCCCTGAAAGGCGTCCGTGAACCAGGGCTCGTTCATGACAATCTTGGCCCCGCTCTCGTACATATCCTGGAGGTCGGCGGCCGCGAGGTTCAGGCCCTCAATGTCAAAGTTGGTCGGCAGGGAGGAGCTGCCGCCGCCGCCGCCGCCGACGTCGAGGTCCGCGGGCACCATGGGCTGGGCGGCGGACATCCAGGGCGGGAAGGCGGGGGCCATGGCGGAGTCGAGGTCCGTGGACGAGGGGGAGGGGTTGTGGATCTGCTGCTGAGGAGGCATGTTGGAGTTGTTGTTGTTGTTGTTGTTGTTGTTGTTGTTGTTGTTGTTGTTGTTGTTGGACGCGGAGGAGGCGGGAGGGCGGTCGGAGGGGGAGACGGAGTCGTGGAAGAAGGGCTGGGGGTGGTGGTGGTGGGCGCCGTTGAGGCCGGCGAAGATGCGGGATGCGGTGCCGCCGTCTCGGCCTGTTGTCGCGACTTCGGAGAGGAGCTGGAGAGGGGTGTTGACGTTGGGTTGGCGTTGTTGTTGTTGCTGCTGCTGCTGTTGCTGCTGCTGCATGTGCTGCGCTTGATGAGTTTGCTGCACTTGGTGCTGTTGCTGCTGGTGCTGCTGTAGTTGTTGCTGTAATTGCTGCTGGTGCTGCGTCGTTGTTCCCTGGGGTCCGTATGATCTCTGCTGCTGTTGATGTGATGACGAAGCGCCGCCATCTTCAGGAGTCGCTGATCCGCCCCCTTCCCCCTTGCCCTGCTTGAAGAACCAGCTGCGCAGCATGGCCAGCACGACCAGAAACTTGGCGGCAGGGCGACACTTGTTGTCCGCGGCCGTGGCCCGGAACTTGTCGAGCAGGGCCTCGAGGTAGTACTCGACGCGCATGTTGTCCTTGTGGATCACCTTGCCCATCTCCGACCCAGGACTCGAGGCGGAAAAGTACATCTTGATGAGGATGACGACTCCGTACGCGACCCTCATGAAGTTGAAGACGGGCAGGCAGCGGATGCTTGTGACGTCCATGGACAGGAAGGTATTGAAGATGCCGTCAATGGCCGTGAGGCAGGCCGAGAGTGCGTTGATGTGGGCGGCAGACAGGGGTTCGGTGTTGACGATGCCGTCTTTGAGGGCTTCGGTATTGAAAGGTGGCCGCCACTGATCCCCCGTTGTGTCGGAGTGAAGGGCCATCTCGTGCATGTAGAGGTTGACGACGTTGAAGTTGAGACGAAGGGTGTCTTTTCGGGTCATTCCTGTCAGTACATCAAATCAATTTGACCGGGGAAAGGGGAAACTCACGCTGCATCAGATTCTTGGGAATCGACGCAATGTACTTGTCGAGATCCCTCTCGAGGGCCCTCAGCGCATACTGCGTCCGGGCATCCGTAATGTTGACCACTGTCGACGGGTCGTCGAGCGAGAACTGCGAGCCCACCTCCTCGGCCAGGCGATGGGTCCAGACCAGATGGCAAAAGTACTTGTCCGTGGGCGCCGCGTCGGGCGACGACTCGAGGATCTCGAGACTCTCCGTCATAAAGGGCGTCCAGCGGATCAGGTTCGGGCGGTGCAGCGACATGGACGTGTTGAGGGCCAGGAAGAAGCACGTCAGCCAGGTGCGGCGGCACTCGATGCTGCAGGGGTCGGGCGGCGGATTGCGACGGAACGGCGGCGGGCCACGCCTCGAGCCGCCCTTGCGGCCCAGGCCGATGTCGATGGCCATGACGGCGGCGATGTGGACGAGCTGGTAGAACTTGAGCTCCTCAAAGTGCTCGGGCGGCCAGTACCAGATGACGGCGACGTGCATGGCCTGCACCAGCTCCAGGTTCTTCTCGCCCGTGACAATGACCTTTTCGGCAAACAGCTGCATTAGCTCGCGCTGCAGCACGCGCTGCAGCGAGTGGTTCTCGCCCGTGGCCGCGGCCATGATAGCCAGGAACAGCGTCGGCTTCGTCTTGCGCAGCTCCATGACCGTCGTGCTGGGAGGGAACACGACGGCCGGCAGATGCCGCACCATGTGCTCCTTGTACTTGTTGAACAGCCCCGTGGCGTGCTCCATGGTGATGAGCCCGCGGTCAACAATGTCGCCCTCGGTGGGCCTGGAGAAGCCTGACCAGCTGGTCGACGGCGTCATGGCCTTGTGTTCGTCGCCGCCACTCGGCCCGTCGCGATCGACCGCCTTTCTCTTCTGACCAGCCATGACGATGGGCGGCTGAAACGCCGATACGTCGTCCTGCGGTGTCCGCGTGGGCGGCGTTGGTGCCGACTGCATCATCGGCGACGCTGTCATGCCGCCTCCTGTCCATGGCCTCGCGGATCCCGTTGTTGGTCTTCCTGAGGCTCCCCCTAAACCTGTTGCTCCTCCACCACCCCCCGTCGATGCCGCAAACATCGGATATCCGCCACCAGACGAAGATATATCGGACTGATGCCGCTCCTGAGGCTGGGTGTGATGATGATGCTGCTGAGGCTGAGGCTGAGGCTGAGGCTGAGAGTGATGAGGCTGCCCAACCAGCGGGCTGTTGCTCATCAAACCCGGCACGACGACGCCGCCAGCCCCGGCGCGCGCGTGCAGGCTGGCCGTCAGGGCGTCAATCTTCTTCTCCAGCTCCGACACGCGGCTGTCCGTCTTCTTCTGCCGCTTGCGCGTGGGCGCCGTGACGACGCAGCTGCGGCCGGCCTTGCGGCAGCGCTTGCACGGCTCGCCGTCGACGGCGTCGGGCTCGCACCGCACCTTGAGCCCGCGGCAGGCCTCGCACGCCCTCGACTTTTTCGCATCGCCGGCGGCGTCCGTCGTGGACTCGCCACCCGCAGCAGCAGCTCCTGAAGATGAAGGTCCTCCTCCTGCTGCTGCTGATGACGACGATGACGCCGCCCCTGGTGGTGGTGCAACGCCAACAGCAGCGTCACCTCCGACTCCGGCCCCGGCTCCGGCTGCAGCTGAGGCGCCCGCATGCTCCAGCTGCTGCTGGTGGTGATACTGCGGCGTGCTGCCCACCGTCGACGGCGTGTCGGCGTTGTCGCGACCGCCGCGCAACGAGGCACTCGATGCCAGCCCAGCCGGGCTCGGAGTGGAATGGCTCATCCCGGTTGCCGCCTCCCCATCGCCAGGCCGCAGCCTCGGATCGAGGTCCATGCAAAGGGAAGGCAAACAACACTCACTCACACGCACACACAAGGAGAGAGAAGAGACAAGCAAGTAGAAGAAACGGGAAGAGACAAACAAGAAGAAAAGAATGAATAATGCGCCACACACACGCCCTCGCTCTCTCTCTCTCTCTCTCTTCTCTCTCTCTCCTTTGCCGCAATCCGGAAGCCCAGATAGCCGTTGCTCGGTTCCTGGTATAGGCTACTCACTCAATCAACCAACCTGACTTGTTCTCTCCCTCTTTTTTTTCCCTTTTCTGCTTGGGCGACGTAAAGGTAAGAGAGAATTGGGTTCGAGCGGCGATTTTGGACCTCCGTCGTCCGACGCGTTTAACCACCGACTTGCCGACTTTTGGTGCCTTATGTAAGCGAGGCGTTTTGGCTGCCACTTCGTCCGTCTTTTGTTCAAATAAGGAGGTTGTAATAGAGACAGAAGCACAAAGAAGGTCTTCAGTTGTCTTCTTCTCGTCTTACATTGCTAGTTTCCTATTGGTTGCAGTAACTGGGCAAACCGGTAATTCCATGGGGGGAAAAGGGGGCGAGAACAGTGAGTGAAAATAAAAACACGCATCGAAAGGCTGAAAGCGGCTCAGCTACAAGGCAACAATCGAACGAGGCTATAGCATATCACAAAGATAATAGTACTAGCAACTCCACGGAAAACCCCGCGGAAAATGGGCACCAAAAGCTACACAAAGTCCATTGAGCAATTAACTGAGAAAAGGGATCAAGAAAAAAAAGGAGGTCATGCATGTCATGCCATCCGCGGAAAGGCCCCCCATCGCTTACAGCCAAACCTGTAATAAGGAGCCCAATCGAAACATGTTCCTCCTCTGGCTTCCAGCCCAGCGGGAACAAGATCCGGCACTGCCGACAACCAGCTTTGAAGAGAACACACAGAATATAAGGTGCCCCGGATGGGTAACATCCTACTATAACTAGGGGCTAACAAAGCCAAGGCACATGCATATGCAAGGAAGAATAGAAGGAACAAAAAGTCCGGGGTAATATCAAGAGCCGTGCCTAACCAAGCAACTAACCAAGTGGGAGCCATTCATTGCCCCTGCTCGTCCGAAACAAGTTCTGGCAAGTTGCCTACTCTGTCGTAGTATATGAGTATATGCCTCATGCATTCTGTAGACATGCTTCATCTCCCCCATGATCGACGTCACGAGCTCTTATGTACTGTCCGAGGTTACCACAGAGGCGGCGTCCGAATGATGACCATATACAGCACCAAAGACGACAAGCGAGCAAGAACAAGCAGCACTCAGTTAAGCTTATGGTAAGAACCTAGTAGGGCTAGCAGCCAGCCATTCGTGTATTATAGTAGGCACCCTAGACGCGCGCGGCCAACGTATGGCTCCATGCTGTATCAACTGGTAATGAATAACCTGAGCCTCGGCTCGGCCTCAGATCTCTTCGGGAGAAGAGCAAAACGACGCAACTAAACGAAGAAAACATCGCCAACCTCCTGCAGAAAAGCTCAGCACAACTCCACGACTGGTTCTTCCCCAGTCAAAACAGAAAAATCAGCCTCAAATAACGCGTAAGACCCTAACAGCTAACTGCCCAGGCGATCTGGGACTGCAACGTATATACACACAAGGCCAATGATCATCCGGGGAAAAAAATAATAGAAGAAAAAATAGAACAAGGCAATGCTCCTTCATGCCTGATCCGATCATGGTATGATTGAGGGGTCAGAAAAAGAAAAAGCGACATAATACTCGCAGAGAAAAGAACGAAGCGAAGACAGAGGTGGAGAGAAACGAATGAAGACGAAGATAGATTCCGGTATATGATGCCGCTCCCGACTTTGGGGAGGAGAGAGTAGAACAAAGATCTTGAAATAAGGTATGATAGATCAACGTGGTATCATCGCTATGATTGAACAGAGGGGGTATGTCCTGCATGCGAAGTAATGGCAATAATAGCAATAACAATTAAAACAGAGAGAGAGGGGCAATAAAGATTCCGGACACCTTCTTTTTCAGCAAAGTATTACGATTAAAAATGCGTCTCTTCGCGCAAGCGGCTCTTGGATCCCGAGCCACCCATCATGATTGTACTCTCCCGACGCCTGTTCCTGCTTCCTTGGTCGTACGCAGCAAGGTTTGTGTTCCCCGTCTGGTCTTCCGCAGTCACGGGGAGAAGGGATCGTTCGTACGCTGGGCTGGCTCGGTGCGGCGGCTGTGAGAAGTGGCCATCCGCGCCACCACTGGTACCTTGCAGCGGGTTGGAGACTGCCCTGGGGCTCTGATGCGTGAGGTATGAGGGCTCGTAACTGTGGCGAGACGCTGCGGGCGGAGTTGGTGACCCACGACCCGGGCCCAGGTTCATCAATAGAGGAGGTGTCGGTGTCGATCTGGTCGGGTCCCGCATATCTGACCATGGTTGATGCCGAGGAGAGGCGCTTCCGGACGACGTTGACGGACGGCCCGGCGGTGGATCAAAGCGCGGCGTAGACTCCGATCGGCCGTGGCTTCCCGTCTCCGAGACGGGAGAAGGGAGCTCGTACTCTTCCGGGTCGACGCCGAAGATGGCCTCGTAGTTTTGGAGAAACGTGGCAAAGACGGGCGCGGGGATGTTGAGAGTCGGCGAAAAGACAATGCCCACGTTGCGCACCGTCATCTTGTTGACGTCCGAATTGTTGATGATCCTGATCAAAAAGGCAATCAGGTACTTGAGCAGCGTTGCGTTCGCCTGGGGCAGCCGTTGACAGAGCTCGCCCAGAGCCACCATCTTTTCGCTCTTGTCTGTAATCTCCGTCGTCGTCGACATGAACTCCAGATGCAAGTCTCTCGTCAGGATGCTGGTGGGGAGCTCGCGCAGATACAGCTTCAGAAGAGACGCCACTGCGTGGATGTCGTAGTAATGCTCGTCCGTCACCAGGTTGATGTCGCCTTCGGTGTTGAACCGCTCTCGAAGCTGTTTGATGACGACATTCGAACCACTAAGCCGGAAAATGCCCTCTTCAAGAATTGCGTTCTGAGCCTCCAGATACTGGATGCAGCGGTAGACAACCGAAGGGAGGGGCACGTCCACGTCCAACGGTGGGTTGTACCGCACGGCCTCTGCCAGGGGCGCACCGAACACTTGGCGCACCGGGCCGTGGTAGCCGTTCTGCGGCGGAGTCGCCCCAGAGCCGCTTTCGCTGCCTCCAAACATGGATTCTTGTCCGTCCGACGAGGTGCGCGACTTCGGACCGAAGCCAAAGAAACTCCGCTTTCGCTGCTTCTTCTCATCGTGAGAGGGGGCCGGTGCGGGCGGCGGCGCCGCCAGGTTCATCCTGCTTCCCCACGAGGAGGCATCCGAAATCACCTGGGGATCCTTTGGCGCGGAGATGAGCTTCGAGTGCGAATCTGTGCTGGCGTGGTGGTGCTGCTCGTTCTGGCTGCCGGCTGTCTTTGGCCGGTTGCCATGGTTGCCCTGGTGCGGCGCATCGCCAGCGTGAGTAGAGTCGTATCTCACTCCAATCAGCGTGTCTGAACCCGCCGTTTGATGCTGCTGCTGGCCTGCTTTGCTTCCCTTTTTGGACTTGTTGAGCTGGTCTCCGGATGTCTGTCGGTCGTGAACAGTTGGCCTTGACGCATGCTGGTCCTCGTCGGGTTCTCGGTAGTCGATCCACTGCAACAGGTTATCTACCCAGATATCTCTTTCTCGGTCGTTCTCAGCGCACAAGACATGTTTGACGTGATTGCTGGAGTCCTTCTTCTTAGGTTCAAGAATCAGGAAAGCGTGGCGATACTGACTGTCCAGCTCCTCGTCGTTGCCGTTGGATGTCGGGGTGTTGGCTTCGTTGTTGTGAGATTGCTTGCCGATCTGGGCGTTCTGAAGCTTGATGGTGCCCAGATGCGCGCCGCCTGGAGTCTCATAGTACTTCAGAAGAGGTCCGTTGAGAACAAAAAACCGTGATTTCCATCCGCCAAAGTTTTTCCCCTTCTTGGTGAGATAACCATTCCGGGTGGGTCGACCGTCCGATCGAATCGAAGAGTTGTCGTCCTTTGACTTGAAGGTTTGCCCAGTTTCGTCGGCGTTGGGAGGCAGTGTATGGTTCGAGAGGTATTTGCAAAGCTCCAGGGCTGTTGGGGTGTCGAGGGGAGTATTCAGGAGCTCGTCCATGTATTGGTCCAGGAAGGCTCTGCGGGCATCGATCTTGGCAGGAGCATGGCCGGTAAACAATGACCTGTCCGGAGTTCTGGCCGTGAACGCAGGGCACTGCTTCAGCCGCTGGTCCAGCTTTGCCAAAGACGCAGAGTCCTTCTCTACGCGCCATAGCTCACCCCCGTCAGCCCGCGAAATGATGGCAAGCGTGAACACCGGATCCTCTTCAAGCTGAGTCAACGACAAGAGGCTTGCTCTGGAAGGCTTCATACGGGAGGACGCAACCCTGATGGCGATGGATGGCAACGCATTTGGCGGCAGTAACAGATCGGGGTATTCGTCAGTCACCAAGCCTCTATAAATGACCGTCCGTTCCACTGGGCTCGAAGCGCCCTTTGAATAATCCCCAGTCTCCATCGCCCTCTTCAATGGGTTTCCATCGCTGAGTGATGCAGTGGGCGGCACTACCAGAGGCGTACCCGGCGGCATGGGGATGGCTTGTCGTGGTGGTCGTGGTGACAACGGACCTCCTCTCGGAGACAATGGCGGGTTCCCGAGGGTCATTTTCGGGTTTCCAAAGGGCCTAGGGCTAGCAGGCAAGCCAGGACTGAGGACGGGAGCGGTCAGCTCCCTGGGCTTGTCTCCGCTCAGAACAGCATCCAGCGACGCGGTTGGCATCCCAGGCTGCAAACTGGCGGGCACGGATGAAGGGCTCAAAGGAGGTCTAGAGTTGGCGGTTTCGGGCTGTTTGGATACGCTCCTTGCCTCCGCCTCCTGGATGGCTATAACCTCGCGCTCGCGATCGTCTTCCTCACGCGTTCGTCGCCGGCCGCGCTTCTCTGGAATAATTTCGTCAACCTCAGAGACGTCGTCGTAATCGGAATCGGCGTCGTCAACAGCGACAGAAGAGTCCGTATGGCGTTGGATCTCCTGCCTGAGCTGAAGAGGCGCGGGAGGTGCTTTCCGCGGAGGGGAAGGGAACTTGCTAATGCCCTCATCCGGCTGTGGCGTGGGCCCCATGACGGTCACTGTTGGAGGAGCGTCGGCGGCGGGAGGCTTCGGCGGCGGCTTCTGGGGCGGGTGGCTCGGCAGGCTGCGCGACGGAGGCAGCGATGTGTCGAAGGGTATATCATTAAGCTGCTCATTATTCTTTTCTCTCCGCGCCTTGTCTTCGGCCTGCTCTTCTGCTTCATGATTGTAATGGTCCAGAGCATATTCCTGGGGCTCGGGCATTGTTTCCGACGGGTTCAAGAGCTCGGACACAGCTGAGGGAGGTGCATGTGATCGGTCTGCGGGAGGGGTTATTGGATAGGGAGCCAGAGCCATGTCAACCGGCGACCCTAGGCTCTCCGTGTCCAGCTTGGGCGTGTTGGGCAATGGCGCTGGGGGCTCCTTGGGCGACTCGACTTCCTGGCGCAGCAGGAGTGTATCGCTTTGCGCATCCGAATCTTTCCTCTCACCCTGCCAACCGGGTGGCTTCACTAACAAGGGGTTTGCCATCAGTTCCTTCAGCTTTTTCCGGTACTTTTCCTTGTCTTTGAGGGCAGCCTCCAAGTCCTTATTCAGCCCCAGGATCATGGCCCTCTGTTTATCCACCAGGCGCCATAGCTGGCTGTTCTGCTGCGCCTGCGACTGTTTTTCTTTGAGCAAGTACTGGATCACGGCCTCGGGGCTTCCGGCAGTTTTAATCAACTTTGCAATTTCTTCCGAGTTCGCTTGGGCTTGGGCGGCGTTGTTCGCCTGCGCGCTCGAGGAGGCGGCAGAAATGGCACTGTCGATGGAGGAGTTGCGAGGCAGGCTTCCAGCAGCACCGCCGGCCGCGGTAGATGTCGCTGCACTAGCCATTGCTGAGCTCGGAGCCTTGCTCGACGAGCCTTCAGTAGGCTTCGAATTCAGAGGTCGCTGGGCGTTTTGGGTATCATTCGGAAGGGCGTTGGGAGACGGTCTAGTTTGCAGCGCGTATTAGGACGTGTTCAATCTTGATCGACCACAAGCCATGCCATTCCCTCCTCCGTCATTGTCATCGAACCACTCGTTCCTTTACTCTTTCTTTCTACATCCAGATAGATGTGTGGTTTCCATATGAGGGCGACATACCTAGGGCTCTCCTCGTCTGGGCTGGAGGGGCTGGACGAGTCTGAGTAGAAGGTGGTGTGTCCAGCAGAGGAAGGTGTTGTATTCCCACGAGGTCGCGTGTCAATGGGCGGCGGACGTCTCTGGCCTATGGCAGCACTTGGCCAAGGGGGGCTGGGTGTGGTCAGCGAGGAAGCTGTGTAGCTCGGCGACGACAATGGGCTCGGTATCGAAGGACGTGAGGATCTGTGTTTGCGCCAGAGAAGGGCATCAGCATCAGCACGAGGCCAAGAAGAAAGAAAAAGCAAGCAAAGACGACAAAGCAGTACAAAGAAGAGCCGAGGCAGGCCAAGCAAAGCAAAAACAGAAAACGATTGGTGGCAAGCAACTCTGGACTGGAGGGTAAACTCGTACTCCGTGACACCGGGAAATCGCAATAAGACAGGTATGGTAAGCGGCAAGATGAAACCGGGGGGCCCAAATATAGACGGGGCAACCCTTGCGCAACGTTCGAGCCGCGATTCACCGTGGTGGTAGGGGTCAGGGGCAAGGTGAGATGAAAGCACTGTGTGTAGTAGTGGTATGTAGTGCAAAGTTTCGAGCGACAGACGGCGCGCAGTGCTCTTCCATAGACCTGTACCAACGGCCAAGCAACAATGAGGCGAACGGGGGGCACTTGTCAGGGGTCTGGGCGGTGGATGCAGAGGGAGTGTGCGTGAGAGAGACAGACAGAGTGGGTTGTGTGTTCAGGTGCGAGGCAGGTATGGTATGCACAAGGAGCACGACGAATGTCTGCAATGGTTTTGGCTTTGGATGAAAGGGTAGGAAAGGCGGGCTAGCGAAAGAAGCACAGACGACGGCTTCTGGGCTCTGGGACTAGTAGCGAGCCAGGGGGTGCGGTCGCTTCTCTGGTCCTTGGATTTCGCTGCTCACCTGGTTTTGGCTGGCGCCCTGCCCGAGAACGAGCTGACTGGCGCCGTCGACATGGGCGCGAGGTTTGCAGCAGCTGAGGCGACGGAATTCGCTTGTTTGAGTATCAGGTTCGGGACGGGCACGGATGGCCGTTGAAGAAGGCAAGCCTGTCGATTCGTCGGCGCAAATGCCAGTGCCGGTACCAGTGCCGGAGCCGGTGGCGATGCTGTGATGCCAGGTCGAAAAACCGGCGTGAAGAATCGACGCAGGTGTCAGGAGCCAGTGCCCGACGGCAAAACCGCCTGCTGCTGAGACTCTGCCTGTACTAGTAGTCGTGCGAATAGCGGCGACGCTGCTACTGCTACCTAGTCGCTATCGAGCCCGTCTTAGGTCTGCGACAAGGTGTCGGGCGTCTGGCGCCGGAGCTCGTGCCCACGCCTGAGTGCAGATAGTATTAGTCTATGGCGTGCGTGGGGAGGCCAATTTCAGGTGGAGGACGGCTGTCTGAGCTCGCCTGCCGGTTCCTTGTTGGCAATGCCTGCTTCGCTTCACCCTTGATCCGCGCTGCATGCACGTCTAAGTACCGTGACGGGGCCAGTTCTCATGAAGCCAAGTGTGGAGGCGAGAGGGAGAGAAGAGGGAGCGCTGTGACCAGGTCCAGGCACCTCCAGGCACCAGGGGGGGACGAGGGAGAGACAAATGGAGACGGACTCGGGTCGCAGTACTAATAAAAGGCAGCGGCGCTCCTTGAGAGACCAGAACCGCCAGCAAGATTGGCCTTTGTCTCGACTCTTCCTCTTTTTGTTGATTCTCTTTCTTGTGATTCTTTCTTTGTTCTTTCGTTTGCCGGCTCGCTTCTTCGCTTTCGAGGCTTCGTCTTCGCCTTTCTTTCCCCTGCTTCGGCTAATAAGGCGAGGAGTGGCTAGCCCGGACAGACGATGATGATCGTGGTCGACGTGGATCGACTGTTGATGGACAGCCGGACCCTTGGGTGATCGGCCCTCGAACCCAATACGAACGGAGTTGCAGGAAACAGAGAGAGATAAGAAGGGGAATTGCTGGGCCGGGGCAGAGGTCAGCCGAAGCCAGTGGGCACGGGTCACAGCAAGAAAAGATGCACGACTGGCCGAAATTTGCACGCAGCAGAGGAGATGAGATTTAATGGATGCGCGGCAGATTCTCTCGTACCACCAGGGCGGTGATGTCAAGTTGGCAGTAAGTTGAACGACAGAACAACACTGCAGCGCCTGCTGCCGGGATGCAATGGTACCTGCCTACTAGGTATCGCTACGTTGAGTGCAAGGCGCTCCTGGAGGCCGGGGGGTACATTATGCAGAGGTCCCTCTGAGATGGAACCCAAAAAGTTTTTGCATCGCCACGTCGCTACTTGGACGCCGGTCTTGTTCGCCTGTCATATCTCGTCTCTCATTATCATTGCTATCACCTCCGTCAGCAATCCTCGAGTCTCCCGGCACAGCTGCTCTTCGATCCCCACAACTTTGCCTCTGGAATGTTCTTGTATGTATGACATCCACAGCTGACCGCAGCTCTCGACTCGCCTAGAGATGGAGAAGAAAACCGGCGTCCGCTCAGATCAAATCGAGGCCGTGCCGCTTGCTCGGGCCCTTCGGAACCATTGCCCTGCTGGCGTGATTCTCCACTCCTCTTCGGCTTCTTTTTCGTCTTCCAGTTCTTATCATAACGCCAACTGCCAGTACCTTTCCGCTCCCATTGACTCGAAGACAAGCCTGGCCCACGTGGGTTGCGTTCCTGAGCTCGACACCACCGCGAACCTGCAATTGGCACTGCTCCCGAGAGGCTCGGATTGCTCATAAGACGGAGAAACAACTCCGTCTCTGTGCATGTCCTCATTTAAAGCGCAGGAGATTCGGCCACGCGCCAGAGGGCTGCTAGCTCCATGCTCTATTGACAGCGAGACAAATGACCAAGGCCAGCCAAGCGCCAGGACGGAGCCTTGGGAGTCGTGGTCCTCCTTGCATGATGCCAGGGCCCCCGCCGGATGGGCTAGCAATCTCCGGGTTTGCCCCCCCGGCGCGCGCTCGTGCAGTCCTCTGCTCTGTCGATGGCCTCTTCTGCACGGAATGGCGGCTGACGCGCTCCTCAGCGGCAATTCTCTTCAAGGTCCATCCCAGCAAGGCACCGCTTTGGCCCCCCTGCAGCTCTGGCTGCTGCACGTCGCCTTTCGTAAATTAAAAGTAGGGGAACGGTGGGGACCCAATCTAGGCGCCAATTAGCCCTCTCGCCTTAGACCTCTTCGAGCAGAGCTGGGCCAGGCTCTTTTTTTACTCTTGAATCTTGTGATGCGTGTCACGCAGATGGTGTGGTTGCAGATGTACCATCGACTAAGGCACCTTGGCACCGAAGGATCAAGGTCGACTCCATTTGTAATGCCTTGGGATGCTCGTAACTGGCGATGGCATGTCTTACCTAAGGCAATGATAAATGAACTCTGGTGCCTGGGAGAACGAGATCTCCGGCAGGCCTGGAGGAAGTTTGCCCTCGGCGCTGTTTTGATATTACATCTTTATTAACCCAGGGTAGCCCACCAGATCGAAATACTCCGTATTACTACGAGACTTGCGGCAGACAGCTTGGCGTACCATATTATGGGGATTAAAGTAGTGCCTCTATGGGGCCAATGGTTTTTCAGCATCTCAGAAACCCAGAATTTCACAGTGCTGTTGATGCTCGTTATAGTTTGTGATCCTGCCATATGCCTCTGTCTCTACCTAGGTACCTAAGCAGTATGAAGTATATATCAGGACTGACCTATCACTCTCCGTCGACAGCCCTTGAGATGCTAGATAGCTGCTCCCAAAAGGGAGCATCAATCCCACAGAGAAGATAGGGATTCTGCCATTCCAATTCACACCTGAAGTGTATCACGAGTCCAGCTTTCGAGCATCATAGTCCTTTCACTCTTTCTCGCTCAGTGCAAGCATTACCTCAACTTACGTTAACTAACATCTTGTTCCTTGCCTCCAGGCAGCTTGTACTAACACATTGGTTGCACACATTTGGCAGGTTTTGCCAGCAGCAGCAACTTGTACCACCTACCTTTTGCACATGCGCCTGTACAACTGAAGTGCTGTTAAGTAAGGTACCTTCAATTCGAGGGATCTTGGCCCCATCCTTCCTTCTCTTTTTTTTTTATAGAGTGGAGATGCATCTGAGAAAAGGTACTTTGCGCCTCGTGCCGCTAGAAGAATCCTTGCAAGGCAGCTGCATCCTGGTCATGTGTTGCCCATCAATTGCACGAGCGGTGTCAGCCTCGTTTGAGCCCGAGGCTGAATCAATCTTCCCACTTCCCTTGATCAAAGCTGAGGGAAGAGGCAAAGAAGAGGCAGAAAAGAGTCAGAAAAGAGACCCGGCAAAACAAGGTAAACAGCGTCCTGTGTACGATCATGAAAGCCAAGCTGACTTGACCTATCAAGGTTCCGTGTACCTGCCTGTACTACTTGGTGCCTGTACGTGACATCAAGCGCGCAGCCTAGCCAAACTCTCGTCTCCATGTTCCTGAGTTTAGCAGACTCGACTGTCTGAGTCAGGCCAGAGCCTCGGCTTTCCTGGCCGATTACTTGCAGACAGAATATTCGGAAGCATGGCGCACGACGCCAGAGGGCGCCGCGAACGCCCGCGCCGCTCCACTGGGGGCTCTGAAGCTTACCTGGTTTGTGCGCCCTGTTCTATGGCTTGAGTGAGATGGCATGGCAACAGCTTACGAGACAAATGCCTGTAGCCGCCCCAACGACGATGGGCTGCGGACACTGAGACACCTCGTGAACGCCGCGATGGCCTCAATTTCGAGGATTCTTGGGAGGTAGAGCCGCGCGAATACCGCATTCGTCGTGACTACAGTGAAGAAGCAGAGAGAGCCACAAGACCAATTGTGATTAGACAAGCAGATGGAAGGTCATTTCCTACGACCCAGCACCGAGGACAACGAAGCTTGGGCAGAGAGCATTCGGGGGTCGAGCTCAACCGGGAGAGAATCGAGAGAGTTGTCATCTCAGAGTCTCCTACTGGTCTTCGTCATGCGAACTCTTCAGATAGCGAAGACGATGAGCGTGTGGAAAGACGTGGAGTATTTGATGTCAGATTGCGTGGTGAAACGGATGATCAGGTTCCCGGTGCTGCCAACAATGGAACTCACTATGAGAGGACTGATGTCGAAGCGCATGAATATATCAGACGTCGACCCGTCAGCCCTATCATTGAGGATATCGACACGTTCGACGAATTCCAGTTCACGTTCCCGGCAGAGGACCCTTCAAAGGAGGCCGACTCGGACTTGGAGGCTCCGACAACTGAAAGCGAATCTACGCAAAAAGTTGAAAGTCCGCTGTCCAATGTTGTCACTGCGCCGGGGATATTCAATGCCAGCTACTCTGGGACCGCAGAGCTCGGGGCTCAACATGAAGTGAATTTGACAGTCCTTCATGATTCTCGAGGCCAGACTCAGCCTCTATTCCGATGGCTGTAAGTCTGGTTCAAGACCCAGGCCATTACTCTAGATGTTGGTTGCTGATCTTGATCTAGCCATATTCGTCAAGAAATAATGAACTTTGACGCGTTCTGGGTACAAGAGCCTGCAATCTTTCATCCAACTCCAGGCTGACGTTCGTTGCAGGTCCAAGTATCTCGCCATATCCGGTTTCGAGATGCTGAAAGAAGTGCTGTTGCCAACCTCCAAGCCGAGGTCAAGCGGCAATGTGCCAAGACTCGATACTCTCCCCAGGGCGCAAAAGTAGGCTACATGGAGCCTCGATGCATGCAGACTCCGATTCATTGGTCGGATAAGAAAGCATCGGACGACTCTCATGTGGCTAATTGGATCTGCATCCCATACTTCCGCCTCCAACAGTATTCCGAGTCTCCTTCGGCTTCGAATACGGCGCTATTCCCGGCACAGACTTTGCTCCAATCCCAATATTCTCGCAGTAGCCAGCAGAGAGATATGGATCAGGCGGTGTGCCAGCTTGGACAAGTTCCGCGAGGTTACTGTTTCCATATCTCACAACTGTGGTGCCTGATTGTTGGCAATAGTAGGTATCCTGCAATGGCACTTCACCTCGCCCTTCTGCTAACACAACGCTGGCGTCCTTGTCACTTGTGGTACGATGTCGCAATCCGACTTACAAGGAACAACGGTCAAAGTGAATCCAGTGCCGTGTCAAACGGGCGGGCTGAATAGAATTCTCGTGTCATATGGTGGAGCGTTGATGTGGTCTCTGGCAACCAATGAATGCCGGACGTGGTTTGTAAGTCATCTCAGGCATTTGGCAGCAGCTGACATGGCTAACTGGCCAGGCTTTTATTTCCCATTTCCATGCCTTTTGGCCGCGAAGGATTGAGTTCTGGCATAATGATCGTCTAATCACTGCAGAAAATTGGGACAAGGTCCTAAAACTGGCTGAAGGGCTAAAGGGCGATGTGAAGTTGAAGTTGAAGCTGGCGTATGATGTCCCCCGAGGAACGGCTGATTGCCTACAAACGGCTAACGAGATCATCAGGCAACCGGATATGCCTCGAGGGTTGTTCATCGTGGGTTCCAAGGCATCTGGAAAGCGTCCTGAACACTCGGCAGCAGCTCCATTGGAATATCTGCACGTCTTCACGCTTGTGTCGAAAAGCTCAGAATCGACTGGTGACGCTGTACTCCAGGACCTACAGGGCCAACTATCGGCAGCCGAAAAGTTCCTGACGGAGAAGACGTCGTACTCAGCACAGAGAGGATATAAACGATGCGGACTCATGACGAGAGATGGTCTACACGAGTATCTGGAAAAACTCGCAGCTCGCGTCGACGAGAAGAAAAGTGATACAGCCCGCCGCTCGTATGATGACAGCCTCGCCGTCTTCAACATGGCGGACATGCTGTTCCAAACATTCTTCCCTCTCACATTCCACGGACTTCCCACCACAGGCAAATACTGGGGCGCGCTGAGCAAGCTGCTGAAGGTGAGACTTTTTATGATGGCTCTCATTGCGTAAAAGTGACCAGTCTAACTTGAACAGATACCCGAGCTCGATGGCGACAATGCTGTAGATGCAACCCCCTCTTCCATTTTGGACATCAAAAACGCTCTCTTTGACTTGACTCAGGACATACCGTCGTTCCAAGATATCATGGCATTTGCAGGAAAAGAAGATCGGGCTGCCATGACATTGCCCAATGAGCTTGTGACTGCGTGGCTACACATCGTTTTCGGCCTGATTTACAGTACCTATGCGCCGGACTGGCAAAGCCACATGATAAAGGCCAGACAGCTGATGAGAGACGGAATGCAGAAGCTGATTCAGGGCATTTCCAACGATAATCTGCTGGACAAGGCTGTCATGCTGCCAACTGAAATCATGTCGCTCATCACACTCAATCTCTTGCATGACGACGTGGGGAAGTATGATGACATTGGCGACACGTACTCGCTCTACCTCAATCTCCTAGTATGTGTCTTCATTTACCTGGCCAGGGTTGTCTTTTGAGCATGGGGGCAAGCTGACCATGAGCAGGACACAGACATCACCACGAAGCCATCCAATCGGACGTATCAGCATCGAATTGATCTCGTCAAGCAAGAAATGACCGCCATCAAAAGGACCCTAGCGAAACAGCGAAGCATAATCGCGATGCTGAGGAATAAGACCAGCTACGCCCAAGGAAATTTCGTCGTCAGATACGGAGAGGAGATGCCACCGCGCATGAGAACCGACTACGAGGACGACGTGAGAACTGCCCCCGGGTACAGACATCGAGCTGCTGAAGTCAGGACGCTTGGACTCGGCGACTACGAGCGGCGCGGAGTCGGTGTCCAGTTCCTCGACGACTTGGAGGCAGCTTCCAAGCTGTCGTCGACAGACGCGGGAGGGTTTCGAGGCCTCTTTCTGGCCGACTGCGCGAAGCTCATAGAACAAAGAGAGTACGAGTTCCGGCGAAACACAGAGTATGCCGAGGATCTCGAGCGAGAGATATCGTACAAGATGGAGTGGACCAAGGACAAGCAGGAGAACGCCATCTACGCGTTCACTCTGGTGACGATCATCTTCCTGCCGCTGAGCGCCATATCGAGCATCTTTGGCATGAACACCAACGACATCCGCAACATGGACTTTGACCAATGGCTCTACTGGGCGGTGGCCCTGCCTGTCACCATCATCATCATCATTGCGGGCCTGTGGTGGATGGACGAGCTCGGCAACGCAACGGACTGGCTCCTTGGCAGGCGCGGTCGTTCGCCGGAGTACGGGGGGCCCTCGCTGCCTTCCGGAGCCGGCGTGGCTAGGCCAAGTGTGCCAGTGACGGACTATGAGTCGGCGAGCCTTGACAGCGAGGAGATGCCCGTTGCGCATCATCGAGCGCGATATCTGCGGCCGACTATGCGGAGTTATAGCGGCAATGTTGAGGTTGTCCTGCCTGCTGTGCCGCGGCCGCGAAGGCGCAGGAGCTCTTACTACAAATACTGAGTTGTCTTGGATACTGGCCAAGTCGGCACGCTGGCCAGCCACTGACTGGATGTGCTCTTGACAGTCTACGTTCACTGAAACGACACTAATAAGAAGACGAGGTGCAGAGAATAAGGGTGTACATAAAATAAGTTGCTCATATCGTGATCGTAAATAGTTGTCCAGTACGTGACCCAATCGGGGCAAGCAAACATGTGTCGTTACAGCATAAATGTCTCGGCCTTACACCGAGACTCATTAAACCAAGAACCCGAACCAGTCATCGCATAGACATATCCCACGCATTCGCCCAAATACACTCTCGTGAAATCTGCCGCAAAAAGCAAGGAAGAAAGGCCGTGTAATCGCAGAGTCGAAAAAGAGCACCACTAGAACCGATATTCGCGATCCTTGATACGAATAAACTCCCGCTCCTCCCGCTCCCTATCGTCAATGTACCGCGGCGGCGACGGCGACTCACGCCTGCGCCTGGGGCTGCGCGGGGCGTCCACGTAGCGGTACGTCTTGTACTGGGGCTCGGCCGGCACGGGCACAGGATAAGGGATGTAGCGCTCCCTCTCGACGTAGACCTCCCGGTCGCGCGACTCCTCGACGTCGCGGTCGCGGTCGCGCTCACGGTCACGGTCGTAGTCGTAGTCGTGGCGGTAGCGGTCGAGGTCATCTTCATCGTCATCGTCGATCTCGCGGTGGCGGTGGTGGCTGCGGCTGCGGCTGCGGGAGTGGCTTGAGATGGAGGATGCGGAGGAGGGGCTCTCGGAGCGGTGGTGGTGGTGGTGGCGCTCGGACGACTTTTTGGACTCCTTCTTTTTGGATTTGGATTTGGACCTGGACTTGGACTTTGACTTGGACTTTGACTTTGACTTTTCCTTTTCGTCCTCGCTGACGGCGATGACCTCTATGATTTCCGGCTCGGGGAGGGGGAGGCGGCGGCTGGGAGGGCGGGCGCGGCTACGGCGGAGGCGGCGGGCAGATGGTGGTGGTCGGAGTGCTCGTGGTCGTGATAGGCGGCGGACGAGGACGAGGAGGAGGAGGAGGCCGCGGGTAGAAGGGGGTGCTCGGCGTCGTAGTGGTAGTAATAGGGGGAGGCGGGCAGGTGGTGGTGGTCGGGGTCGGAGTGGGAGTAGGCGGGGAGATGTGGGTCGGGGGAGTGGGCGGCGGGTACGTGGTGGTGTTGGTGGTAGTGTTGGGGAAGGGGAAGGGCGCGGTGGTGCTCGGGCTTTAGTAGCTT